>NC_057799.1:83006399-83239069 GCF_018294505.1 Triticum aestivum
CGCCCCCGGCTGATTCCTCTGCGCCCCGTCGCCTCTCGCCCCCGTCGGCCTCCTCGCCCCGTCGCCTTTCGCCCGGGTGACCTCTGCGCCCCGTCGCCTGTCGCCACCGGCGGCCTCCGCGCCCCGTCGCCTATCGCCCCCGTAGGCCTCGGCCCCGTCCCCCCCAGGCCTCTGTTGTCCCCGTCCCCCCAGGCCTCTGTCGGCCCCGGCGCCGTCACCCTCCCTCGACGCCGCACCATATTCTGCCTCAAGGAGCAGCGTAGGTCCTCGGGCGTCCATGGTGGCGGTGGATACTGTGGTTTTTGTGCTGACTTTGTGTAGATGGATAATGTGGTGTTCATGTAAATAGAGTAATTTTGTGTAGATGGAGCAGATGCAAATCTATTCTGTGTAAATAGACTAATTTGGTATTGTGAAATTTGTTCATTCGTCGTCGATTGTTGGAACAAAGCGTAGATGGATACTGTGGTGCACTTGGGCTGCTGGTTCACTATATTTTAATAAACAAAATCCTTTGATGTCTCTGATTGTAATAAACGTGTAGATGGACATTTTTGCCGTCTGTTATTAGTCGGCAGACGGCAAAACATTAGTTTGGCGGACGGCAAAGCCTCTGTTAGCACCTACCGTGGCTAACACCCACTATTTGCCATCCATTTTCTTTGCCGTCCGCCACTGACGGCAAAGGCCTCTTTGCCGTCCGCTGCAAAAAGCAGACGGCAAAGAAGGTGTTTACCGTAGCCTACTTTGCCGGAGCCTTTTGCCGTCCGCGGCTGACGGCAAAGGCCTTTGCCATCCGCCGTTCATGCCTTTGCCGTCCGCCGTGGCAGACGGCAAAATAGCTGATTTCTGTAGTGCTAGATGATCATTCACTTGTTTTGGTGATGAGTGCATGCTTTAACTTCTATAATTTTGAGCGCTCCACCAAGATGTATGTGACATGGAAGAGTAACCCATGTTCCTAATCGATTGTGCATTTGCATTCACAAGCAAATTTTAAATAATGCACAAATTTAGGGGGAGCTCTTGCTTTTCACATACTTCTCGAAGCGAAGTTGTTTCTCAATACTATTTATCATTTGTCGAAACTTTGATCTATATGTTGTCATCAATTACCAAAAAAGGGGAGATTGAAAGTGCAACTATCACTGGGTGGTTTTGGTAATTCCTAACAACATATGGCTCTTTCAGCTAATGCTATTTCAAGATGAATATTTCAGGAAAGCTCAATGATTGGCATGGCATGGATTAGAAAGTGGACCCTTCAAATTGCTAAGGACAAAAGATTGGCTCAAACTCAAAGCACGAGACTCTACATTTTCTATTTTAGTGATCCAAGATCACATTGAGTCTATAGGAAAAGCCAATACTATTAAGAAGGGATGAGGTGTTGCTTAATGAGGTTCTTGCTCAAAATGCTTAGTGATATGTGAAGGAAATATGCCCTAGAGGCAATAATAAAGTATTATTTATTTTGTATCATGATAAATGTTTATTGTTCATGCTAGAATTGTATTAACCGGAAACATAATACATGTGTGAATACATAGACAAACAGAGTGTCACTAGTGTGCCTCTACTTGACTAGCTCGTTAATCAAAGATGGTTATGTTTCCTAGCCATAGACATGAGTTGTCATTTGATTAACGGGATCACCTCATTAGGAGAATGACGTGATTGACTTGACCCATTCCGTTAGCTTAGCACCCGATCGTTTAGTATGTTGCTATTGCTTTCTTCATGACTTATACATGTTCCTATGACTATGAGATTATGCAACTCCCGTTTACCGGAGGAACACTTTGTGTGCTACCAAACGTCACAACGTAAATGGGTGATTATAAAGGTGCTCTACAGGTGTCTCCAAAGGTACTTGTTGGGTTGGCGTATTTCGAGATTAGGATTTGTCACTCCAATTGTCGGAGAGGTATCTCTGGGCCCACTCGGTAATGCACATCACTATAAGCCTTGCAAGCATTGTGACTAATGAGTTAGTTGCGGGATGATGTGTTACGGAACGAGTAAAGAGACTTGCCGGTAACGAGATTGAACTAGGTATCGAGATACCGACGATCAAATCTCGGGCAAGTAACATACCGGTGACAAAGGGAACAACGTATGTTGTTATGCGGTCTGACCGATAAAGATCTTCGTAGAATATGTGGGAGCCAATATGGGCATCCAGGTCCCGCTATTGGTTATTGACCGGAGACGTGTCTCGGTCATGTCTACATAGTTCTCGAACCCGTAGGGTCCGCACGCTTAACGTTACGATGACAGTTTTATTGAGTTTTGATGTACCGAAGGAGTTCGGAGTCCCGGATGAGATCGGGGATATGACGAGGAGTCTCGAAATGGTCGAGACGTAAAGATCGATATATTGGACGACTATATTCGGACTTCGGAAAGGTTCCGAGTGATTCGGGTATTTTTCGGAGTACCGGAGAGTTACGGGAATTCGTATTGGGCCTTAATGGGCCATACGGGAAAGGAGAGAAAGGCCTCAAAAGGTGGCCGCACCCCTCCCCATGGTCTGGTCCGAATTGGACTAGGGAAGGGGGGCGCACCCTTCCTTCTTTCTCCTTCCCCCTTCCCTTCTCCTACTCCCACAAGGAAAGGAGGAGTCCTACTCCCGGTGGGAGTAGGACTCCCCCCTATGGCGCGCCTCTCCCCTTGGCCGGCTGCCTCCCCCTTGCTCCTTTATATACGGGGGCAGGGGGCACCCCAGAGACACAACAATTGATCCTTGAGATCTCTTAGCCGTGTGCGGTGCCCCCCTCCACCATATTACACCTCGATAATACCGTTGCGGAGCTTAGGCGAAGCCCTGCGTCGGTGGAACATCATCATCGTCACCACGCCGTCGTGCTGACGAAACTCTCCCTCAACACTCGGCTGGATCGGAGTTCGAGGGACGTCATCGAGCTGAACGTGTGTAGAACTCGGAGGTGCCGTACGTTCGGTACTTGATCGGTCGGATCGTGAAGACGTACGACTACATCAACCGCGTTGTGATAACGCTTCCGCTGTCGGTCTACGAGGGTACGTGGACAACACTCTCCCCTCTCGTTGCTATGCATCACCATGATCTTGCGTGTGCGTAGGAAATTTTTTGAAATTACTACGTTCCCCAACAGTGGCATCCGAGCCTGGTTTTATGCGTTGATGCTATGCACGAGTAGAACACAAGTGAGTTGTGGGCGATATAAGTCATACTGCTTACCAGCATGTCATACTTTGGTTCAGCGGTATTGTGAGATGAAGCGGCCCGGACCGACATTACGCGTACGCTTACGCGAGACTGGTTTCACCGTTGCGAGCACTCGTTGCTTAAAGGTGACCGGCGGGTGTCTGTCTCTCTCACTTTAGTTGAACCGAGTGTGGCTACGCCCGGTCCTTGCGAAGGTTAAAACAGCACCAACTTGACAAACTATCGTTGTGGTTTTGATGCGTAGGTAAGAACGGTTCTTGCTAAGCCCGTAGCAGCCACGTAAAATATGCAACAACAAAGTAGAGGACGTCTAACTTGTTTTTGCAGGGCATGTTGTGATGTGATATGGTCAAGACATGATGTGATATAATGTGTTGTATGAGATGATCATGTTTTGTAACCGAGTTATCGGCAACTGGCAGGAGCCATATGGTTGTCGCTTTATTGTATGAGATGCAATCGCCATGTAATAGTTTTACTTTATCACTAAGCGGTAGCGATAGTCGTAAAAGCAATAAGTTGGCGAGACGACAACGATGCTACGATGGAGATCAAGGTGTCGCGCCGGTGACGATGGTGATCATGACGGTGCTTCGGAGATGGAGATCACAAGCACGGTGCTTCGGAGATGGAGATCACAAGCACAAGATGATGATGGCCATATCATATCACTTATATTGATTGCATGTGATGTTAATCCTTTATGCATCTTATCTTGCTTTGTTTGACGGTAGCATTATAAGATGATCCTTCACTAAATTATCAAAGTATAAGTGTTCTCCCTGAGTATGCACCGTTGCGAAAGTTCTTCGTGCTGAGACACCACGTGATGATCGGGTGTGATAGGCTCTACGTTCAAATACAACGGGTGCAAAACAGTTGCACACGCGGAATACTCAGGTTAAACTTGACGAGCCTAGCATATAACAGATATGGCCTCGGAACACGGAGACCGAAAGGTCGAGCGTGAATCATATAGTAGATATGATCAACATAGTGATGTTCACCATTGAAACTACTCCATCTCACGTGATGATCGGACATGGTTTAGTTGATATGGATCACGTGATCACTTAGAGGATTAGAGGGATGTCTATCTAAGTGGGAGTTCTTAAGTAATATGATTAATTGAACTTAAATTTATCATGAACTTAGTCCTGATAGTATTTTGCAAATTATGTTGTAGATCAATAGCTCGCGTTGTTGCTTCCCTGTTTATTTTTGATATGTTCCTAGAGAAAAATTATGTTGAAAGATGTTAGTAGCAAAGATGCGGATTGGATCCGTGATCTGAGGATTATCCTCATTGCTGCACAGAAGAATTATGTCCTTGATGCACCGCTAGGTGACAGACCTATTGCAGGAGCAGATGCAGACGTTATGAACGTTTGGCTAGCTCAATATGATGACTACTTGATAGTTTAGTGCACCATGCTTAACGGCTTAGAATCGGGACTTCAAAGACGTTTTGAACGTCATGGACCATATGAGATGTTCCAGGAGTTGAAGTTAATATTTCAAGCAAATACCCGAGTTGAGAGATATGAAGTCTCCAACAAGTTCTATAGCTAAAAGATGGAGGAGAATGGCTCAACTAGTGAGCATGTGCTCAGATTGTCTGGGTACTACAATCGCTTGAATCAAGTGGGAGTTTATCTTCCAGATAAAATAGTGATTGACAGAATTCTCTAGTCACCATCACCAAGTTAGTAGAACTTCGTGATGAACTATAGTATGCAAGGGATGACGAAAGTAATTCCCGAGCTCTTCGTGATGCTGAAATCGACGAAGGTAGAAATCAAGAAAAACATCAAGTGTTGATGGTTGACGAGACCACTAGTTTCAAGAAAAGGGCAAAGGGAAGAAGGGGAACTTCAAAAAGAACGGCAAGCAAGTTGCTACTCAAGTGAAGAAGCCCAAGTCTGTACCTAAGCCTGAGACTAAGTGCTTCTACTGCAAAGGGACTGGTCACTGGAGGCGGAACTGCCCCAAGTATTTGGTGGATAAGAAGGATGGCAAAGTGAACAAAGGTATATTGGATATACATGTTATTGATGTGTACTTACTAGTGTTTATAGCAACCCCTCAGTATTTGATACTGGTTCAGTTGCTAAAGAGTAGTAACTCGAAAACGGGAGTTGCAGAATAAACAGAGACTAGTAAAAGGCGAGGTGACGATGTGTGTTGGAAGTAGTTCCAAGATTGATATGATCATCATCGCACACTCCCTATACTTTCGGGATTAGTGTTGAAACTAAATAAGTGTTATTTGGTGTTTGCGTTGAGCATGAATATGATTTGATCATGTTTATTGCAATACGGTTATTCATTTAAGTTAGAGAACAATTGTTGTTCTGTTTACATGAATAAAAACCTTCTATGGTCATACACACCAACGAAAATGGTTTGTTGGATCTCGATCGTAGTGATACACATATTCATAATAATGAAGCCAAAAGATGCAAAGTTAATAATGATAGTGCAACTTATTTGTGGCACTGCCGTTTAGGTCATATTGGTGTAAAGCGCATGAAGAAACTCCATACTGATGGGATTTTGGAATCACTTGATTATGAATCACTTGATGCTTGCGAACCGTGCCTCATGGGCAAGATGACTAAAACGCCGTTCTCCGGAACTATGGAGAGAGCAACAGATTTGTTGGAAATCATACATACAGATGTATGTGGTCCGATGAATATTGAGGCTCGTAGCAGGTATCATTATTTTCTGACCTTCACAGATGATTTGAGCAGATATGGGTATATCTACTTAATGAAACAGAAGTCTGAAACATTTGAAAAGTTCATATAATTTCAGAGTGAAGTGGAAAATCATCGTAACAAGAAAATAAAGTTTCTACGATCTGATCGTGGAGAAGAGTATTTGAGTTACGAGTTTGGCCTTCAGTTAAAACAATGTGAAATAGTTTCACTACTCACGCCACCTGGAACACCACAGTGTAATGGTGTGTCCGAACATCGTAACCGTACTTTATTAGATATGGTGCGATATATGATGTCTCTTACCGATCTACCACTATCGTTTTGGGGTTATGCATTAGAGACAGCTGCATTCACGTTAAATAGGGTACCATCTAAATCCGTTGAGACGACATCTTATGAACTGTGGTTTGGCAAGAAACCAAAGTTGTCGTTTCTTAAAGTTTGGGGTTGCGATGCTTATGTGAAAAAGTTTCATCCTGATAAGCTCAACCCAAATCGGAGAAATGTGTCTTCATAGGATACCCAAAGGAGACAGTTGGGTACACCTTCTATCACAGATCCGAAGGCAAGACATTCGTTGCTAAGAATGGATCCTTTCTAGAGAAGGAGTTTCTCTCGAAAGAAGTGAGTGGGAGGAAAGTAGAACTTGATGAGGTAACTGTACCTGCTCCCTTATTGGAAAGTAGTTCATCACAGAAATCTGTTCCTGTGACTCCTACACCAATTAGTGAGGAAGTTAATGATGATGATCATGGAACTTCAGATCAAGTTATTACTGAACCTCGTAGGTCAACCAGAGTAAGATCCGCACCAGAGTGGTACGGTAATCCTGTTCTGGAGGTTATGTTACTAGACCATGACGAACCTACGAACTATGAAGAAGCGATGGTGAGCCCAGATTCCGCAAAATGGCTTGAGGCCATGAAATCTGAGATGAGATCCATGTATGAGAACAAAGTATGGACTTTGATTGACTTGCCCAATGATCGGCGAGCCATTGAGATTAAATGGATCTTCAAGAGGAAGACGGACGCTGATAGTAGTGTCACTATCTACAAAGCTAGAATTGTCGCAAAAAGGTTTTCGACAAGTTCAAGATGTTGACTACGATGAGAGTTTCTCACTCGTATCTATGCTTAAGTCTGTCTGAATCATGTTAGCAATTGCCGCATTTTATGAAATATGGCAAATGGATAAACAAAACTGCATTCCTTAATGGATTTATTAAAGAA
This sequence comes from Triticum aestivum, assembly GCF_018294505.1. Lineage (NCBI taxonomy): Eukaryota > Viridiplantae > Streptophyta > Magnoliopsida > Poales > Poaceae > Triticum > Triticum aestivum. The sequence goes on from NC_057799.1 coordinate 83,013,569, forward strand.
GAGTTGTATATGATGCAACCAGAAGGTTTTGTCAATCCTAAAGGTGCTAACAAAATATGCAAGCTCCAGCGATCCATCTATGGACTGGTGCAAGCATCTCGGAGTTGGAATATACACTTTGATAAGTTGATCAAAGGATATAGTTTTATACAGACTTGCGGTGAAGCCTGTATTTACAAGAAAGTGAGTGGGAGCACTACAGCATTTCTGATAAGTATATGTGAATGACATATTGTTGATCGGAAATAATGTAGAATTATTCTGCAAAGCATAAAGGAGTGTTTGAAAGGAGTTTTTTCAAAGAAAGACCTCGGTGAAGCTGCTTACATATTGAGCATCAAGATCTATAGAGATAGATCAAGACGCTTGATAAGTTTTTTCAATGAGTACATACCTTAACAAGATTTTGAAGTAGTTCAAAATAGAACAGTCAAAGAAAGAGTTCTTGCCTGTGTTACAAGGTGTGAAATTGAGTAAGACTCAAAGCCCGACCACGGCAGAAGATAGAAAGAGAATGAAAGTCATTCCCTATGCCTTGGCCATAGGTTCTATAAAGTATGCCATGCTGTGTACCAGATCTATTGTATACCCTACACTGATTTTGGCAAGGGAGTACAATAGTGATCTAGGAGTAGATCACTGGACAGCGGTCAAAATTATCCTTAGTGGAATAAGGATATGTTTCTCGATTATGGAAGTGACAAAAGGTTCGTCGTAAAGGGTTACGTCGATGCAAGTTTTGACACTAAATCTAGATGACTCTAAGTCTCGGTCTAGATACATATTGAAAGTGGGAGCAATTAGCTAGAGTAGCTCCGTGCAGAGCATTGTAGACATAGAAATTTGCAAAATACTTACGGATCTGAATGTGACAGACCCGTTGACTAAAATTATCTCACAATCAAAACATGATCACACCTTAGTACTCTTTGGGTGTTAATCACATAGCGATGTGAACTAGATTATTGACTCTAGTAAACCCTTTGAGTGTTGGTCACATAGAGATGTGAACTATGGGTGTTAATCACATGGTGATGTGAATTATTGATGTTAAATCACATGGCGATGTGAACTAGATTATTGACTCTAGTGCAAGTGGGAGACTGAAGGAAATATGCCCTAGAGGCAATAATAAAGTATTATTTATTTCCTTATATCATGATAAATGTTTATTATTCATGCTAGAATTGTATTAACCGGAAACATAATACATGTGTGAATACATAGACAAACAGAGTGTCACTAGTATGCCTCTACTTGACTAGCTCGTTAATCAAAGATGGTTATGTTTCCTAGCCATAGACATAAGTTGTCATTTGATTAACGAGATCACCTCATTAGGAGAATGACGTGATTGACTTGACCCATTCCGTTAGCTTAGCACTCGATCGTTTAGTATGTTGCTATTGCTTTCTTCATGACTTATACATGTTCCTATGACTATGAGATTATGCAACTCCCGTTTACCGGAGGAACACTTTGTGTGCTACCAAACGTCACAACGTAAATGGGTGATTATAAAGGTGCTCTACAGGTGTCTCCAAAGGTACTTGTTGGGTTGGCGTATTTCGAGATTAGGATTTGTCACTCCAATTGTCGGAGAGGTATCTCTGGGCCCACTCGGTAATGCACATCACTATAAGCCTTGCAAGCATTGTGACTAATGAGTTAGTTGCGGGATGATGTGTTACGGAACGAGTAAAGAGACTTGCCGGTAACGAGATTGAACTAGGTATCGAGATACCGACGATCAAATCTCGGGCAAGTAACATACCGGTGACAAAGGGAACAACGTATGTTGTTATGCGGTCTGACCGATAAAGATCTTCGTAGAATATGTGGGAGCCAATATGGGCATCCAGGTCCCGCTATTGGTTATTGACCGGAGACGTGTCTCGGTCATGTCTACATAGTTCTCGAACCCGTAGGGTCCGCACGCTTAACGTTACGATGACAGTTTTATTGAGTTTTGATGTACCGAAGGAGTTCGGAGTCCCGGATGAGATCGGGGATATGACGAGGAGTCTCGAAATGGTCGAGACGTAAAGATCGATATATTGGACGACTATATTCGGACTTCGGAAAGGTTCCGAGTGATTCGGGTATTTTTCGGAGTACCGGAGAGTTACGGGAATTCGTATTGGGCCTTAATGGGCCATACGGGAAAGGAGAGAAAGGCCTCAAAAGGTGGCCGCACCCCTCCCCATGGTCTGGTCCGAATTGGACTAGGGAAGGGGGGCGCACCCTTCCTTCTTTCTCCTTCCCCCTTCCCTTCTCCTACTCCCACAAGGAAAGGAGGAGTCCTACTCCCGGTGGGAGTAGGACTCCCCCCTATGGCGCGCCTCTCCCCTTGGCCGGCTGCCTCCCCCTTGCTCCTTTATATACGGGGGCAGGGGGCACCCCAGAGACACAACAATTGATCCTTGAGATCTCTTAGCCGTGTGCGGTGCCCCCCTCCACCATATTACACCTCGATAATACCGTTGCGGAGCTTAGGCGAAGCCCTGCGTCGGTGGAACATCATCATCGTCACCACGCCGTCGTGCTGACGAAACTCTCCCTCAACACTCGGCTGGATCGGAGTTCGAGGGACGTCATCGAGCTGAACGTGTGTAGAACTCGGAGGTGCCGTACGTTCGGTACTTGATCGGTCGGATCGTGAAGACGTACGACTACATCAACCGCGTTGTGATAACGCTTCCGCTGTCGGTCTACGAGGGTACGTGGACAACACTCTCCCCTCTCCTTGCTATGCATCACCATGATCTTGCGTGTGCGTAGGAATTTTTTTCAAATTACTACGTTCCCCAACAATATGCTCCAAAACCCTCCACTACTTTCTCATATCCACATATGTCCCAAACCAAATATCCAACTCGGCCCCACCGATTCTTTCTATCCGGAGCCACCGAGTTCAGTTGACATAGCCATTGCCAGAAACCCTAGTGTTTTCGGTCTCACCGAGATGGGATTGTAATCTCTCTGTTTCCCTTCGTAACGTTTCGGTCCAACCGAGATGAGCGATCGGTCCCACCGAGTTGCAATGCAAACACTCTGTTTCCTTTTCGCAACGTTTCAGTCCAACCGAGATGAGCGAATCGGTCCCACCGAGTTTGCCTGACCAACTCTCTATTTGACTATTACCAAAATCGGTCTCACCGAGTTTGTGTAATCGGTCACACCGAGATTACGTTGTGCCATAACCCTAATGATATCGGTCCCACCGAGTTGACATGTCGGTCCCACCGAAACACCTAACGGTCACATTATGAACCAAATCGGTCTGACCGAGTTCTCTGAATCGGTCCCACCGACTTTGGTGATTTATGTGTAACAGTTAGATTTTGTGTGGAGGCTATATATACCCCTCCACCCACTCTTCATTCGTGGAGAGAGCCATCAGAACATGCCTACACTTCCAACATATATTTTCTCAGAGAGAACCACCTACACTTGTGTTGAGGTCAAGATATTCCATTCCAACCACATAAATCTTGATCTCTAGCCTTCCCCAAGTTGCTTTCCACTCAAATCTTCTTTCCACCAAATCCAATCCTATGAAAGAGAGTTGAGTGTTGGGGAGACTATCATTTGAAGCACAAGAGCAAAGTTCATCATCAACACACCATTTGTTACTTCTTGGAGAGTGGTGTCTCCTAGATTGGCTAGGTGTTACTTGAGAGCCTCCGTCAAGATTGTGGAGTTGAACCAAGGAGTTTGTAAGGGCAAGGAGATCGCCTACTTCGTGAAGATCTACCCTAGTGAGGCAAGTCCTTCGTGGGCGACGGCCATGGTGGGATAGACAAGGTTGCTTCTTCGTGGACCCTTCATGGGTGGAGCCCTCCGTGGACTCGCGCAACCGTTACCCTTCGTGGGTTGAAGTCTTCATCAACGTGGATGTACGATAGCACCACCTATCGGAACCACGGATAAAAAATCTCCGTGTCAACATTGCGTTTGCTCCCTCAATCTCCTCCATTTACCTTCATATGCAATTGTTTTACATTCCGCTGCTATACTCTTAGAATTGCATGTGTAGGTTGATTGCTTAACTTGTGCTAAGTTGCTAAAATCTGCCAAGAACTAAAATTGGGAAAAGGCTAGATTCTTATTTGGTCAAGTAGTCTAATCACCCCCCCCTCTAGACATACTTTCGATCCTACAAAGCTCCATTGCAGCTCCGACAGCATCGATGAGCGCCACATCGCAGCTTCTTCGGTTGCAGCGCTGGCTGTCGAGTGGCGCTGCGTTGCAGCATGTGTCGCAGCCGGCGAGATATCAGGTTGCAGCGCCCGTGGTCACCACCACGAGCAGGCTGTGTTGCAGCCGCGGTCGCCGGCGAGATCTGCGGGTTGCGATCTCGTGGTCGTTGCAAATAGCAGCGGCAGTGGTGGGGCGTCCTTGCAGCAGCTGGCGGAAGGAGCGTGTGGCAATAATAGCTCTGGTGGTCGCCGGCCAGATGCAAGAGAGAGAGCGCGCTAAGAAAAATGAAAGAGGGGCGGCATAAGATGCGACAGAGGTAGAAGAAGATGGGGAGGAGAAAGGCAAGAAAATGATCGGCTGAAGCGACGTGGTGCGTGTGTTCCGTGACGGCTTAGGTTGAAAGCGCATGGGTCCATTATGACGCGTGGCGTGCGACGGACGCGGCTGATTTCTCCAGAAATCAGCCGGCTGAATTAAAATGTTTCCGAAAAATAGCAAGCAGAGGTGCAGAACTTCTTTCTCTTCTCTCACGGCTGCTAGTACTCTGCGTTGTTGCGCACCGGACATGGAGCTCGAGTGTCTTATCATCTTCTGCTTCATGATATACTGCCGATATGGCCATATGGGTACAGTTTAGCTCGTAAGAGCAACTCCAATGGAGCGACCCATTTCGTCCGTTTAGGTCATCCGAACACAAAAGTTGGCCCAACGGGGCGACCCAAACGGACACAGTGTCCGCCTGCTGTCCGTTTTGTGTCCGTCCCGACCTAAACTGGGCGCAAAAATGGGCAACAAATGGGTCTGCGGCGGACAAAACTGGGCGCTCTTGTCGTTCGCTCTCGTCCGCTCCTCCCCTCGCGTGTCCGGCCTGGACCCACTGGGCAGCGACCCACACTTCCTGCCATACGAGGACTCGAGATGCAGGCCATGATGACAGAGGATCGCGGCGGGCGGCACGAGAAGAACGCGGTGGCTGCGGCGGGCGGCCGGCCGGTGGTGCAGGCCCTGGCGGCGGAGGAGCGCAGCGGGCGGCCGGCAGCCTGCCATTGGGCCGGTTGGCTCCTCCCCTTCGGCGGCGCCAACGACAGCGTCGTGCCGCCGCTCTGCACCAGGGACCACTCCGTCCCGGCCTTCCTCTTCTCCAGCGGCGGCTTCGCGGGCAACCTGTACCACGACTACACCGACGTGCTGGTGCCGCTCTTCACCAGCACCCACCACTTCGGCGGCGAGGTGCAGTTCCTGCTCACGGACATCAAGGACTGGTGGCTGGACAAGTTCACGCCGCTCTTCCGCCATCTCTCCAACTACGACGTCATCGACGTGGACAACGACCAGGAGGTGCACTGCTTCTCGCGCATCGTCATCGGCTCCACCTTCCACCGGCCCATGGGCATCGACGGCACGCACTCCCCGGGCGGCAAGACCGTGGCCGACTTCAAGCGCCTGCTCCAACGCGCCTTCCGCCTGGACCGCGTGGTGGCGTTCCACGACGGGGCCGCCAGCCTCGGCAAGCCGCGGCTCCTCATCATCTCCCGCAAGTCCTTCCTGTGCCAGGCCTCGCCGCGCCATGCTCGTGGCGCTTGCGGTGCCGCCCCCGCCATGGGGTTCGAGCTCGCCCGTCGGCCTCCCCGCGCGCTGCGAGCTCCCCTACACTGCCTGCTACGTGTTTGAGGAAATGTCAGGGCGGACATATCGAAAATGGGTCTGGCTACCATTGGGCGCACTCGCAGACCCAAATAAAAAAGCGGATACGGACGCGCGGACGGGCGACCCAAATGGATAAAAAGCGGACGAAATCGGTGTCCGTTTGAATCGGCCCGGAGTTGCCCTAAGGTACAGCAGAAAAGAGCGGCATCGATCGGCAAGGCGGCAGCCACGGAGTTCATCAGGAATGGCGGCAAGGTCATCATCGCCGACGTGCAGGATGACCGGGGCCGCTCGGTCGCCGCGGAGCTTGGCCCGGCCGGACACGGCCTACACCCGGTGCGACGTCTCCGATGTGGGTTCTAATCATAGATTAAAATAGCCCGTGAAATAGCCACGATAGCTGCGCTATAGCTGCCCGGGAGCCTCGCCGCTACGCTATGGCTGCTGCCGTGAAATCCTCCACATATCCCTATAAATGGCTCAACAATCAACAAATCCCTCCAGAATCATCTCCCCCACCAGAAAAATTTCCGCTATTTGCCACGATTGCCCGCTACGGCGGCCGCTATAGCTGCTGGGAGAGGCCGCCGCGAAATCGTTTCTCCCGCGATTTTAATCTATGGTTCTAATCAGTCAGCCGGTTCCTATTTGTATACGTACTCCGAGATTTGGGCGACACCGACACGGATTCTACATCTAATAACGCATAGTAGTATAAAAGGTCATGAGGGCGCAGCGATTTTGCGAGTGCCAGAACCCTAAATTAGCCAAATTAGGTAGCGATGATTCGGTGGAAGGTTAATAAGAAGAGGCGCTCTCCTCCTACCCGGCAACGGCAACCGCCTCCACGTGATGACAGGGTCACTTCTGTGCGTGCGATTACCGTGCAACGCCCGCCCGTCAGTGGCCAGCTCTTGCTAGAGCGCGCGTGCTGCACGGTCGTCGCTCTAGCAACCTCTGCGCTGTGCCACTGGGCGTGGAGCTACTTCCAGTCCCGCAAGTGCCTGCGCACCTACGGCCGGGACATGACCGGCTAGGGCGACCCGGTCATCGGCCGCGACGACGAGATCGACCGCGTCGTCGACATCCTCTCACTAGTAGAAAACAGGGCTTTGGTCACAGGACAGTTTTCACATTAGTCCCGGTTCAGTCACGAACCAGGACTAATGTGAGCATTTATCCCGGTTCGTGCGGCTAAGGCATTAGTCCCGGTTCACCTGGGCCCTTTAGTCCCGGTTGGTGCCACGAACTAGGACTAAAGGGTGCGATGCCCATTAGTCCCGGTTGGTGGCACCAACCGGTACTAATGGGCTTTGAGGCATTAGTGCCGGTTCATGGCATTAGTACTAAAGGTCTCATTTTCAAACTCTACCCCCCCCCCCAGACCGCCTTTTCAGTTTTAGAAAAAAGAAAAGAAAATGATGGAAGTGTCAAAAAAATAAAATAAGTTTCTCATGTGATATGTGGTCTAGTTGTTGGGAAAATTAACAAATATGAATTTCGACTTTATTTGCAAAATCTCTCTGGAATTTCTTAAAATGGGCATAACTTTTGCATACGAACTCAGATGAAAAAGTTTTTTATATGAAAAATCATCTACTCGAAAAGTTACATCCGAATTTAACCAGGGGAACCCCGTTAAACATTTTCAAAATCCTCAAAAACCTAACAAAAAAAAAGATACGGGGCTTTTAAGATCTGGAGAGGCAAAAAAATTCAAAAAATTTCAAATTGTGGTCAAACTGTGGTCAAACAATGGTCAAACTAATTATTCTAGAATATTAGTGTTACTAAATAATTATTTCACTTGTTTTGAATTTTGGTCAAATCTGGTCAAACTGTGGTCAAATCTGGTCAAACTGTGGTCAAACTGTGGTCAAACAATGGTCAAACTAATTATTCCAGAAATATTAGTGTTATTAAATAATTATTGTTTTTTAAAACAATAGTTTCAAACTCAAACAGTGAAATGTGTCACTTCATGCTCAAGCTAAATTCCTGAGGGTTAATAGGATTGACATCTTACTATTGTCAGGAAAACAACATGTGCAGACTTGGAAACGAGGGAGAATAGAAACCGAAAGTTAAGCGTGCTCAGGCTGGAGTAGTGAGAGGATGGGTGACCGTCCGGAAAGTTAGATGATTTGGAATGATGAGGGGTGATTAGAGATTAGAGGATAAATTGAGCAGTGATGAGGGATGGTGATTAGAGATTAGAGGTTAAAATAATTCAGAAATTTGAAAATCAAAAAAAAATTAAAAAAATTCGCAAAATTTTTTTTAAAAAAAAATATCATAAAATTTCCTTTAGTCCCGGTTGGTAACACCAACCGGGACTAATGGTGGAGCTCCGGTCTGCGTCCACGTGGACGGCCTTTAGTCCCGGTTCGTGTAAGAACCGGGACTAAAGGGGGAGGCATTAGTAACGACCCTTTAGTCCCGGTTCAAACCGGGACAAAAGCCCCCTTTTCTACTAGTGTCTGCCGCAGGACCAAGAACTGCGGGGCGCTCGTCGGCGCCGCCGGGGTCGGTAAGACCGCCGTCGCCGAGGGCCTCGCGCAGTGAATCGCGTCCGGGGCCGTCCCCGACGCGCTCGTCGGGGCTCGCGTGGTGGAGGTCGACCTCGCGGCGATGGTGGCCGGCACGCAGTACCGTGGCATGTTCGAGGAGCGCATGAAGAACGTGATCAAGCGGGCAGAGGCGTCCAACGGCAAGATCATACTGTTCGTGGACGAGATGCACATGCTCTACTCCGCCGGCAGCAGCCGGACCAACTGCACGAGCGCCTCCAACATGTTCAAGCCGGCGCTGGCCCGCGGCCGCATCCGCTGCGTGGGGGCAACCACCTTTGACGAGTACCGCCAGTACGTGGAGAAGGACCCTGCGCTCGAGCGACGGTTTCAGAAAGTGCACGTCGGGGAGCCGAGCATTGAGGCCACCATTGCCATCTTGCGGGGGCTAAAGCAACGATTCCAAGACCACCATGGACTCGAAATTCAGGATGCCGCTCTCGTCGCTGCTGCGCACCTCGGCGCCCGCTACATCACCGGTACGTACGTGCGTCAACAATTCATCTACCCTCACTCCATTGTACCTTTGCTAATTTGATTTTCATTGTTGTATGTTACATCAGGTCGTCAATTTCCAGATAAGGCAATTGATCTGATCGATGAGGCATGTACTTTCATAGCCAGAAAGATGAAGCAGATTGACAACACTACTCCCAGTAGCTTAAACGATGCAAATAAAAAGGTGATTGTCAACCCGAAAAGTAGCTCCACAAATAGAGTGAAGAAAGCAATTGTTGATCCAAATGATGTCGCGCAGGTAGGCTCTCTCTCTCTCTCTCTCTCTCTCTCTCTCATTATATATATTTTAGTAAATTGATTTTTATTATGTGATGTGATTGTCATGCATGTTCCAACAATTATTATTTGTAGGTTGTGAGTCGATGGACTGGAATTCCTGTCGCTACACTTTGTGAAGAGGAGAAGGACAAATTAATCCACATTCGAGACAGATTGAGCGGGTTATTGGTCAAGATGAAGCGGTCAATTTGGTTGCGCAAGCGGTGTTACGCTCTAGGGCCGGCCTTGATCAACCTAGCCAACCGACAGGATCTTTCCTCTTTTTAGGCCTGTCTGGTGTTGGAAAGACAGAGCTTGCAAAAGCTCTTGCCAAGCAACTATTTGACAGTGAAAAGATGCTTGTTCGGGTTGACATGTCTGAATATGCTACTGTTGGGTCTGTAACACGTCTCATTGGAGCACCTCCAAGGTAGTATTGTGCATTAATATTCCTCTTAGAACTAAGATATCTTTTCATGCTTTGTCTAATTAATTAGTTTGCCTAATATGAATGCTTCTTTGATACTCTTAAAGCTATATTGGATATGAAGATAGCGGACAATTGACTGAAAAGGTGAGAAAGCATCCATATAGCCTTATCCTTTTTGATGAGGTTGAGAAGGCACATCCCTCGGTGTTTAATATTTTTCTTCAAATTCTTGATGATGGCATGTTGACTGATGGCAAAGGTAGAACTGTTGACTTTAAGAATACTATCATCATTATGACCTCAAATCTTGGATCAGAATACCTTACAACAAAAATGACTGGAGAAAAGCCATTAGAAGTTGCAAGGAACCTCGTCACGGAAAAGGTTTGTTAATCCCAAATTGTCATGTAAGGGCTCCATGCAACAGTTCCTACTACTGATTGCCATTCATGTTGTTGCTTATGCAGGTTCAGAAGTTCTTCAAGCCCGAACTTCTCAACAGGATTAGTGAGATTGTGATATTCGAGTCACTTTCCTATGAACAAATGAAAGAGGTTGCAAAAATTCAGATTAAGAACGTTGTAGCTAGAGTAGCCAATAAGGGCATCTCTCTGTCTACAACCAATGCCTTGTTGGACGTCATAATGTCGGAGTCACACAATCCGGTTAGTACAACTAGCTTCTTTTCTTTACGCATAATTTTGGTAGTATCTTTTAGTAACCATTTTTGTACCTACAGATGTATGGTGCAAGACCCATAAGAAGGTGGGTGGAAAGAAATGTGATAACAATGCTCTCTGAGATGCTAGTCAAAGGTGAGGCTGGTGAAGGTTCAGCAATCTTCATCAATGCAACAGATGACAAGAAGGGGTTGAAATATGAAGTGGTGAAGATGCCGGTCCTAGACTTTTCTAGTGCGTGAGACCGTAGGCAGATCTAGGGGTGCCATGAAACCCCCTAGAAAAATGTGAAATAATGTATACATTGTTCGTAACATTAATTCTATAACTGTTAAATCTATTTTAGACTATTTGTTGGATTTACGATGAAACTGAAAAAAGAATAATGTGCATGAAAAGTGTTAGATGTGTATAGAAGAATGCATCTGACGTATACGAATGATATATAACGTGTATGAAAAAAAGTAGACATAAAAAAAATGTATTTAAAAAAGTTAAACATGTGTATAAAAATTATTCCTAATGTATGCAAAAATATACAACGTGTACGAAAAAAGTAAACATCAGAAACATATATTTGTAGAAATGTTAGTCGTGTATAAAAATAATGTTTCAGATATGTACAGAAAATGTACAATGTATCCATAAGCGAAAGTTCCTTCAGGCGGGAAACCCTAGTCAGAAAATGTACAGAAAACATACCCAGTAGCTATGCTGAAAAAAGGAATCCTTCAGCCAGTGGGCGTCAAACAGGGGAGCCTTGGCTGAAGGCCAGCGCAAATTGGCTGGCCCACTCTGCTTGTTACCCGGTTGTCTAACTTTACTCTTCTTCTGTTTTTAGTAGGTTTTTCTGGCTATTTTTATTTTGGACCTGGCTAGCGGGCGCCCGAGCGCCCGTTGGTGGGATCAAGCGCTTGTCCATATATGGAAGGAGCAGCCAAGCATGCCTTATACAGTCCGTTAGAAAAGGAATCTTGTCCATACGTGCATTTATTTGGGGGTTTAAAAAGTTTAAAATACTGTAACTTTTGATGTAAGCGTCAAAATCCAGTTTCGCTTTCACGGTTGGGTTTCTCATGACGAGTTCTTCAAAACTAGATCTCATATCGATAGGTTTCGTTAAACTTTTTTTTTTTGAGGCAACTTTGGGTACGATGAAGGCAACTTTAGTGTTATAGGAAAGCAACTTCATTTTTTTTGCCTTGTAGATGTGCCTATAAGGTTGATTTGTGTAAAAAATGAGAAAATCACACAAACATGAGGCACCTTTAGTGCTACATATAAGCAACTTCATTGCGCACTATGTGTATCAATGAAATTTTGCTAACATTATCCCAACTTGCTTATCGTATTTGCTCAGTTGCCTACTGTGGATGGTCAGTTGCCTACCACTGATGCCCAGTTGCCAACAATACTTAGAAAATTGGCCTACCATTGATGCACGGTTGCCTGCTATTGGTAATTAGTTGCCTATCATTGCTGCTTAGTTTTCTAACTTCGCAAATTAATTGCCTAGAATATTATGGAGTTGTTATCACAAGGCAATTAATATGTACTCTCAGTCTAACTTGGTATCTAGACAAAAGCAATGATATAGGGAAAAGTCTAAGTTCTCCATTGATGAGGTTAGTGGAGGCAAAACAAGGACAATGATTTTCAGATTGTTATGCACTCGAGTACCATACAAAAACCGTTAGCAACTTTTGAGGTGTTGTTGTGCAACTCTAGTGCATTCGACAAGTAACTCATGTGTTTTTTCCATTATTATATATGAAGATCTCAATAATTTTCGCGGGCAACTCGTGCAAAAATTATGAACAACTTGCGTATGTTTGTGGGCAACTGTCTGATCCACCCCCTATATATAAAAAATTCTCATCATCCTAGATGCAAGTTCTCATATGCCCCCACTTATGCAACTACTCAACACCGATGACCTGGATAGCCAACATTCACACGCTCAGTAGTATTGCGGGGAGACTCCCCTAGAAAAGGAATGCACAAGGCAACCATCCATCTCAATATAGTTTTAAAATTTGGAATCATGATAGATAACTTAGATCCCACAAAAACTTTTCAAGATTGTAGGCAAATTAGGTCCCTTGATGGACAACTTAGGTCTCATCTTCCCTCACTATGCAACCGGTCCTCACATTTTGAGCAACTCCTTCTCGTTGTGCGAGCAACTCATTCCCATCTTATGAGCAACTCCTGTATGTGTCAACCTCTCGAACCCACTCCTCTCCAACCCTGCTCATCACATGCGTGGTAGTTAAAAACCTGAAAGAACTCTAGCATTACTACTTTAGGCACAAAAGTAGTGAAACGTCACATCATAGAAAGAGTAAAAAATGGCATCACAAAAAAACACATAGGGTTATCTAACTTATACTATTTTTGCAGGGAACTTCGTGCGAAAAATATGATCAACTTACATAGATTTGTGGGCAAACTTTCAGATATGCCCCCTGTGCAACTCCCGATCCCCCTAGCAACTCGATGTCACACTATGTGCAACTCCTACTCATCTTTTGTGTATGCAACTATACATATCTGCATATAGAAATTGTTCTTGCAAACTCTCAGCAACTTCCCCCTAGCAGAAATCCACACAATTTTTCTAGCAAAGATCCAAAGCAACTATTCCTATAAACAATTATCCTAGCAAATCCTAGCAATTGTATTGCCAAAACACAATGCTCGTTTCTAGCAAACCAAGCACATGTATTAGCAAACCACAATGCAAAACTGAGCAATTCTCCTACTAAACCAAGCAACTGCATTACTAAAAAACATATATGGGAAAATTGTCCTAGCAAAACCAAGTAAACTGTCCCTAGCATTACTACTTGAATTGTCTACTTCAGGCAAAAAAAAACATATGACCAACTTGAATAGGCTTTGTGGAAAACTATCTGACCCCCACCCCCTCCCAATGCAACTTATCTATTCTAGCAAAAATCCAAAACAACTCAATTACAAAGAAAACACAAAAATGAAAAATTGTTCTAGCAGAAAAAAACAAGCAACTGTTCTAGGAAAACCAAGCAACTGCATTAAAAAATGCAAAAACCTGTTCGAAACAAATCCGAGCAACTGCCTAACAATGATGCCCTCGCTAATTAGTTGGCTAATATACTAGGAGAAGTTGTCTGTCGACGTAGCTCATATTGCCTATACTCTGAAACATAGTGTTAGCATACTTGATAGTGTGGTAGACAACTTATATGTCAATTTAGTGAACATAATAGTCATGGGAGGCAATTTATAAGGACTTTTCGTTGATAGGCAATCATAGTAGGCAAACAAAGAAGAAGTTGCTTTCCTATAGCACTAAAGTTGCCTCATCAGCACTCAAAGTTGCTTTAAAAATAAAGTTTGCCTAAACATACCCATGTGAGATCTAGTTTTGAAGAACTCGTCGCGAGAAACCCAACGGTGAAAACGAATCTAAATTTCGATACTCGAACCAAAAGTTATGCCTTTTTAAATTTTGCAAAACCCAAATAAATGCACGTACTTTTTCATTCTTGACAGATTTATGTAAAGTAGGGAGCATTCGAAGGGATGGAGACAAGATACTTTCCTTTTTTATAGTGTAATGATGACAAGGGATGCTAATTACCTTTTATGGTAGGCCTGCTCGGACGCACCGCGTGCCATGTGAGTTTTTTGCCGTATATAGCGTGCGCTCGCGAGGTCCATTGGGCGCAGCTGCACGATCCAGTATTTGGGTTTTATTTTTGGCTAGATATTTAAAAATAGAAAACATATTTTAGAATTTTTTTAGTACGTGTTATATAAAAGTGTTCAGTATATATAAAAAAAGTTCAATGTACATTAAAAATGTTTGGTGTATGTTATAAAAATGTTCATCATATATAAATAAAAAGTTCTCTATATATTAGAAAAATTCAAAGTATTCAAAGAAATAGTTCAATATTATAAAAAAATTCATTGTATTTGAGATAAATGTTTACTGTATGTTAGAAAATTGTTCACCATATATTGCGAAAACTATAAAATTTTAGAAAAAATTAAAATCATAAGAAAAATAAAAACCTGAAAATAGTTAAAAAAAACACGAAAAAAGAAGAAAAAGACAAATGAGTGCGCACTTGAAATCGCTGGCTCATCTTGCCTCGCACTTCAGAGTCAAGCCTTCACTCGCGTAATGGAGAAGGTACATTGTAAGTTAACGACAACAACCTATTTCAGCGAGAAAAGCGAGGGACATGTTGTTCGGGCTTGGATCTAGTGATCCGATGGATACGTGAAACTCGACATCGGTCGGTGATGACCGATGGTACTCTGCAATGGGGGTTGAGGTGGTGTGGGCTAGCTACCCAAGATACTTGTTGACTGGGACAGCAGAGACTCGACGTGGTAATAGCGCGAGGTGTGCAGTAAGCACAAGATATGACGACGGTCCAAGATAGTTGTTGTCAGTGATGGTGCATAATCCTTTTTTGTACCCATGGTAGGGGGTGCTACACGGCCACGTGGCACGCCTAGGGGGGTAGGATGCACCACCAGGCCGTGTGTGGCCCTGGTGAGTCCCCTCTCATACTTCTTCTCTCCATAATTCCTTCTACATTCCAAAATAATTCTCCAAAAATCCACGCTTCAATTTGAGCTCCGGAGATTTGCTTTCTCTTCTGTTGCATTCTAGGTCTAGAATTCTTGTTGTCCGGCTGCAGCAGGAAGGAGAGGGGACGACGGGGATGGCGGAGTTGAAAGAAGCGGCGGAGGAGGAGAGATGAGGAAGAAAAAAACCTGTGGAGGGGACAGCTCGCGAAGGGATAATTAAGGTTGTGTAGACCCACCCAGCAGGTGCGACATGTGGTAGCGCGCGTATGACGTGGGGATGCGGGGAAACGTTCGGTCACCTTGTATCATATGCTCTGCGCGCCTTCAGTTCGGTCGGCGTGCCAGATGCGAACGTTTTCCAATTCATATTCGCCAAGGTGGAGTATTAAAATATGTGTTGAATATTATGTGTACAACTTGTGTTATAATTGGACATGCAATTAGCAGAGAGCTAGGTGTTTGAGTCGGACACGTGTAACACATGCCTATTATATATAGACACCAAGGGGTAGCCAAATACACTAGACATAGATTGTAGTTTAAGACAGAGATCACGAGAGGGGCGGTTGGGGCGCCCGTGGCAAGGGTAGCTGGACCGGTCGTGGCACGGTGGTTGGAGTGTTGTCTGATGGCCTCGACGGGCTTATCGTCATCTCTATCATGCTATTTGGTATGCATGGGAGGTGCGGCCATAATCATGAAATAGACACGATTAACCTCTAGCATGAGTGATGCACCCCCTCCCCCTATCAGGCACAATCGCAATGTGACGATTCGTAACTATGTGTGCGATAGGGATTTTCAACCATGGCGATGACCCAATCTATATTAGTGTTCATAAATTCTCAAAATAATCCGATGAACTTCAAATAATGCATAAATCATGCAATGGATATGAATAGCATGTTCACATCCTAATTTAGGAGAATCGACATGTTACATAGATGCATCATAATATAAAATCTTCTGATGGAAAAAGTTATTGCCAGATTTGATCAATGAGCTCATTCCGAAAACACTAAATTAAGTAGTACTTTGTGGCCTAAGCTAGCCGGAGATCGGACTTGACCATCAGCTCAAGCCAAGGGTACCAGAATATGATTAACATATTAATTTTGATGTGTACAATCGTTGCAATTGAAAATCCACGTGCAATATTAATTTTTTGCGAGTACAACATTATTCTCTCAATGAGTCCAAAACATGCAAAAATATTACATCATTCCAAACACAACCATGCATCTCACTGATTGCATGAAGTGCTTGATAAAATCTGTCACAACATATGCAAATTTTGAGACATTTTCTTATATAAGAAGCGATTGTGCGCCTTAAACTAAGGCCCTTACAGTGTTATAACTAAGAGTTTGCCTAGGTAACACATGAAAGTGAAAGGTTTGATACAAAATCAAACAAGGCCAGACATAGCGACGCGGCACATGGGGCGGTATAAGCAACATTTTAGACATATGTTCATGAGTTGTGCTAACCAAAGACAATCTTGCCCGTTACAATTGGCAAGGAAATAAGAATACCTTACAACAAAAATGACTGGAGAAAAGTCATTAGAAGTTGCAAGAAACCTTGTCATGGAAAAGGTTTTTTAATCCCAAATTGTCATGTAAGGGCCCCATGCAACGGTTCCTACTACTGATTGCCATTCATGTTGTTGCTTATGCAGGTTCAGAAGTTCTTCAAGCCCTTCTCAACAAGATTAGTGAGATTGTGAATTTGAGTCACTTTCCTATGAACAAATGAAAAAGGTCACAAAAATTCTGATTAAGAACGTTGTAGCTAGAGTAGCCAATAAGGGCATCTCTCTGTCTACAACCGATGCCTTTTTGGACGTCATAATGTTGGAGTCGCACAATCCGGTTAGTACATCTAGCTTCTTTTCTTTATGCATAATTTTGGTAGTATCTTTTAGTAACCATTTTTGCTACAGATGTATGGTGCAAGACCCATAAGAAGGTGGGTGGAAACAATTTGATAACAATGCTCTCTGAGATGCTAGTCAAAGGTGAGGCTGGTGAAGGTTCAACAATCTTCATCAATGCGACAGATGACAAGAAGGGTTTGAAATAGGAAGTGGTGAAGATGTCGGTCCTAGACTTTTCTAGTGCGTGAGACCCTAGGCAGATCTATGGGTGCCACGAAACACCCTGGAAAAATGTGAAATGATGTATATGGTGTATGTAACATTAATTCTATAACAGTTAAATTTATTTTAGACTATTTGTTGGATTTACGATGATATTTGGAAACATGTATAATGTGCGTGAAAAGCGTTAGATATGTATAGAAAAATGCTTCTGACGTATACGTTACGTTCCTTTTGATTCACTACGTAAAATTTGGTATAAGAAAATAAAATTATAGGTCATAAGACAAGAAAATTTGAAGTTTATGTATATTTTACACTATGTTTTTACGTTTGTAATTTTACATAACATAAAATATTTTTTACGGCGATGATATATTTTCTTATGGTCTATTTTTACGTCAGAAATAAGATAAAACTTACGGAACGTAAAATTACAGTGCACTGGTGGTAAAATATAGGGGGGTGAAGAATAACTATTCCTCACCCAAGGTGACGAATATATATATATATATATATATATATATATATATATATATATATATATATATGTTAATCATGTATTTGAAAAAGTTAAACATGTGTACAAAAAATATTCCTAATATATGCAAAATTATACAATGTGTATGAAAAAAGTAGGCATCAGAAACATATATTTGTAAAAATGTTAGCCGCGTATAAAAATAATGTTTCAGATATGTACATAAAATGTACAATGTATCCATAAGCAAAAGTTCCTTCAGGTGAGAAACTCTATTCAGAAAATGTACAGGAAACATACCCAGTAGCTATGCTGGAAAAAAAATCTTTCAGCCGTGAGTTCCTTCCATCCTGCTATATGCAAGATATGGTTCTCGAGTAACGCCCGTGGGCGTCAAACAGGGGAGCCTTTGCTGAAGGCCAGCACAAATTGGCCGGCCCACTCTGCTTGTTACCCGGTTTTCTAATTTTCTTCTTCTTCTGTTTTTAGTCGGTTTTTCACTCCCTGAAAAAGTGGCTATTGTTATTTTTGAGCAAGATATTTAAAAAGAATTGAAAATAGAAAAAATATTTTAGAAATTTGTTCAGTATGTGTTATATATAAAAGTGTTCAGTACATATAAAAAATCAATGTACTTTAAAAATGTACGGTGTATGTTATAAAAATGTTCATCATATATGAATAAAAAAAGTTCACTATATATTACAAAAATTCAAAGTATTCAAAGAAATAGTTATCTATTATTAAAATGTTCACTGTATTTGAAATAAAGTTTTACCATATATTAAAAAAATGTGCACCATATATTGCGAAAACTATGAAAAATAGATAAAAGTTAAAAATATAAAAATATAAAAAAATAATACTAAAAAAAGAAAAACCAAAACCAAAAACCACACACGAAAAACAAGAAAAAAGAAAAACGTGCGCGCACATGAAATGGCTGGCTCATCTTGCTTCGCGCTTCAGAGTCAAGCCTTCACTCGGCTAATGGAGAAGGTACATTGTAGGTTAACGGCAACAGCCTATTTCAGCAAGAAAACCGAGGGACATGTTGTTTGTGCTTGGATCTAGTGATCCGGTGGATACGTGAAACTCTGCATCGGTCGGTGATGACCGATGATACTCTGCAGTGGGGGTTGAGGTGGTGTGAGCTAGCTACCCAAGATACTTGACCGGGACAGCATAGGCCCGACGTGATAATTGTGTGAGGTGTGTAGTAAGCACAAGATATGACGACGAGCCATGATAGTCGTTGGTAGTGATGGTGCATAATCCCGTTAGTACCCATGGTAGGGGGTGCCACACGGCCATGTGGCGCGCCTAGGGGGTAGGGTGCACCACCAGGCTGTGTGGGACCCTAGTGAGTCCCCTCTCTGTTGGGGAACGTAGCAGAAATTCAAAATTTTCTACGCATCACCAAGATCAATCTATGGAGTAATCTAGCAACGAGGGGAAGGGGAGTGAATCTACATACCCTTGTAGATCGCGATGCGGAAGCGTTGCAAGAACGCGGATGAGGGAGTCGTACTCGTAGCGATTCAGATCGCGGTTGATTCCGATCTAAGCACCGAAAGAACGGTGCCTCCGCGTTCAACACACGTGCAGCCCGGTGACGTCTCCCACGCCTTGATCCAGCAAGGAGAGAGGGAGAGGTTGGGGAAGACTCCATCCAGCAGCAACACGACGGCATGGTGGTGGTGGAGGAGCGTGGCAATCCCGCAGGGCTTCGCCAAGCACCGTGGGAGAGGAGGAGGAGGGAGAGGGGTAGGGCTGCACCAAAAGGAGACTTTCTCGTGTGTGTATGGCAGCCCAAACCTCAAGTATATATAGGGGGGAAGGGGGCTGCGCCCCCCTTAGGGTTTCCACCCCCAAGAGGAGGCAGCCAGCCCTAGATCCCATCAAGGGGGCGGCCAAGGGGAGGAGAGGGGGAGGCGCCCCACTAGATGGGCCCTAAGGCCCATCTGGACCTAGGGTTTGCCCCCTCCCACTCTCCCATGCGCCTTGGGCCTTGGTGGGGGGGCGCACCAGCCCACCTGGGGCTGGTCCCCTCCCACACTTGGCCCACGCAGCCTTCTGGGGCTGGTGGCCCCACTTGGTGGACCCCCGGGACCCTCCCGGTGGTCCCGGTACATTACCGATTTCACCCGAAACTTTTCCGGTGACCAAAACAGGACTTCCCATATATAAATCTTTACCTCCGGACCATTCCGGAACTCCTCGTGACGTCCGGGATCTCATCCGGGACTCCGAACAACATTCGGTAACCACGTACATGCTTTCCCTATAACCCTAGCGTCATCGAACCTTAAGCGTGTAGACCCTACGGGTTCGGGAACCATGCAGACATGACCGAGACGTTCTCCGGTCAATAACCAACAGCGGGATCTGGATACCCATGTTGGCTCCCACATGTTCCACGATGATCTCATCGGATGAACCACGATGTCGGGGATTCAATCAATCCCGTATTCAATTCCCTTTGTCTAACGGTATGTTACTTGCCCGAGATTCGATCGTCGGTATCCCTATACCTTGTTCAATCTCGTTACCGGCAAGTCTCTTTACTCGTTCCGTAACTCACATCATCCCGTGATCAACTCCTTGGTCACATTGTGCACATAATGATGATGTCCTACCGAGTGGGCCCAGAGATACCTCTCCGTTTACACGGAGTGACAAATCCCAGTCTCGATTCGTGCCAACCCAACAGACACTTTCGGAGATACCCGTAGTGCACCTTTATAGCCACCCAGTTACGTTGTGACGTTTGGCACACCCAAAGCATTCCTACGGTATCCGGGAGTTGCACAATCTCATGGTCTAAGGAAGTGATACTTGACATTAGAAAAGCTCTGAGCAAACGAACTACACGATCTTGTGCTAGGCTTAGGATTGGGTCTTGTCCATCACATCATTCTCCTAATGATGTGATCCCGTTATCAACGACATCCAATGTCCATGGTCAGGAAACCGTAACCATCTATTGATCAACGAGCTAGTCAACTAGAGGCTTACTAGGGACATGGTGTTGTCTATGTATCCACACATGTATCTGAGTTTCCTATCAATACAATTCTAGCATGGATAATAAACGATTATCATGAACAAGGAAATATAATAATAACCTATTTATTATTGCCTCTAGGGCATATTTCCAACACTCTCATACTTCTTCTCTCCATAATTCCTTCTACATTTCAAAATAATTTTTCAAAAATCCACGCTTCAATTTGAGCTCTGGAGAATTGCTTTCTCTCTTGTTGCATTCTAGGTCCAAAATTCTAGTTGTCCGGCTGTAGCAGGAAGGAGAGGGGACGACAGAGATGACGAAGTAGGAAGAAGCGGCGGCGGCAGAGAGATGAGAAGAAAAAAAAGCGATGGAGAGGATAGCTCACGAAGGGATAATTAAGACTGTGTAGACCCACCCAGCAGGTGCGACATGTGGTAGCGTGTGTGTGACGTGGGGCCGTAATCATGCTCCTGGGTCTGAACTCGTTGTGCTTCTCCTGAAGACCTCGTGGAGACAGGCGGGAGTTACCGGGTGAAAGCCCTCCACTTTGGTGCCGACGACAATGACGCCCGTGGGCGCCTCTATCTCCTTGAAGACGTCGTCGTGGTGCTCCTCTTTATATTTGGGTTACGGGTGAAGATTTTTGTCCATTATGAACTCGGCAGGGGCGATGCTTTGCGTCGTTATCTCTCCTGAGGGCGTTGTCGTGGAGCTTAGGTATATTAGGGAGTAGTGTGACGTTGTTCTCCAATCATCTCGTTTTCTCTTCGGTAGCGTAATGTGTTTCGGTTATTCTGGAATTGGCTTTGTAAGAGGGTCAGTTCACCATTTTGTATCATTCGGTTGTTGCGAGCGAAAACCTATTTTGAAATGTAGTCATATAGATGAACCTCATTAATAATTTTTCTCATTCTTTTGTGATTACTTCCTTGACGTGCCCCTCAAATTATTCTTACTATCTCCATGTCAAAATATAAGACATTTTTATTGGCTAATTGCAGTACAATGTTGTATAGAGAGCCAGGCAAAAAGTTACAGTAAAGGGAAGCCCAACATCTTCAGATTGCACTGGCACAGGCAAATTTGACCGACCCTTCATTCAGTAATCTAACATCCAAAGTTTACAAGAATCAAACGCAATCCTTCAGACGATTGTGCTTAGAAGTTCGCAGAATGATCTGTTCTACAAGAGCTTAATCGTGCTATGATAACATCCAAAGTTTACAAGAATCGAACGCAATCCTTCAGAGGATCGTGCTACAAGAGCTTAGGAGTTCGCAGAATTTCTGAAAGATAATGCAGTCTGAATTGAAAAAGATTCTGCCAAGAAATCACCCGCCCGCCGCCGTAACCGCCGCCCGCCGAGCCGTCCTAGTCGTCGCCGGCGTTGTCTCCGTCGCCACCGTCGTCGTGCGGAGCGATGCCGTCCGTGGCGAGGCCGAACCCAATCAACAAAAGCCGGCGTCCGCCATCGTCGTTGTACGCGTCCTCGTCCTCCTCGCGGTGGTCCACCGGCAGCACGAACAGAGGACCCCGCCGGGAACGCCCGCGATCTCCGCCCGGCGCTGAAACCAGTACACCGCCTCCACCTCCGCCGCGTCCGCCGTCTCCGCCGACCCCTTCCTCGAGCAGTCGAGCTCGAGCTCCGCCTCCGCGACCACGGCGCCGGTGCGGCGGCCCCGTACATGTGGTCGACCGCCCGCCTCAGAGTTTCCTAATGCTGCGACGCAAAGATCAATGGCAAGAACTGCCTCCTCCTCCACGGGCGCCTGCTTGCGCTCGCCGGCGTGCGAACAGGCGAGCCTGGCAGGGGCGCTCCTCCCGCGCGAGCGCACCGGGACGGTGCTACGCTTGGGTGGTGGCGGAGCACTCGGTCGAGCCATGCCGCCACCCGGTGTGAAGACAACAGAAGCAGCCGTCGCCATTGACGCCAGAGCGCAGAGGGAGGGACGGGCGCTTCGGTTGTTTTGGGGGGAAAGGAGATGGCCTCTGTTTCACCGGTTGAAGAGGGCAGAATTGGGCTGGTATCTGTATTTGTAGGCACGGGACGGTGGTGGGCCGCCCATTACAGGGATCGTGAATGAAAAAAGTTCAAGAACTCGAAAAACAAAATATAAATTATTATTTTTGCGAATCTAAAACTATCCTTGGATATGAAAAATGTTCGCGAATTTCAAAAGAGTTTACAAAGTAAAAGAATGTTTGCGAATATGAAAAAGTTCCCATATTCAGAAGAAATCAGGTATTTAATACTCTCTCCGTTCCAAAATATGTGTCTCAATTTTACTACTCCCTCCGTCCCATAATGTAAGACGTTTTTTTGACACTAGACGGAGGGAGTACAATCTTGTACTAAAGTAGTACAAAGTTGAGATACTAGTTTTGGAATGGAGGCAGTAGTTTTTTATGAATATGAATAAAAGTTCATAAATTAAAAAATAAAAAGGAAAAGGAAAAAACAAAAAAAATGGATTAAAATGGGAAAATGAAAGAAAGGCCAAGAAAAAAAGGAAGAAAAAAGGAAATAACATTTTGGAACCTTCCCAAAATAGGGTGGAAGGTTCTAGAAGTTTCGCAAAATCAGGTTGCGGTTGAACTTTTCGCCCTTGCATCATTGTTGCTCACCACCGTAGAAGGCATGGCATCTCCTTCAGGTCTCTGGGTAACTGAAGGTCATCAGGCAGAGATCGATGTCTTGTGTGGGAAGCTCCTCCTCGTGCTCCTCCCGCGGCAGCGGGTGAGTGCCACTGCTTGTCACTCGTATGCCCGCGCCCATGCTCCTGACCTGAGCGGACAACACGACATCGGAGGGGCCCCTCACTCGCACAGGCATGGACGTTGGACGACATGCTGCTGGTCCTGCAACCACTGGCAGGGACGAGGACCGAGAGAGAGGAGGTGGCGCTAGCGCTTGCCATGGAGAGGAGGTAGAGCATGCAGTTGTGATCGCCAGTGCAACTATTGTTTTGTGGTTTTTTTTAGGACTTTTACATCCCTCTTTATTAACTGGTAGTGATGTACATAGTTATGGTTACAATATGATGTGGCGTTAACAGCCAGATATGACTAATGAGTTTTCGAGATAAACACTAAGTTGTGTGCTTCAAAGTTGTTATTCCCTAGAATTGAAGAGTTGGTCGAACTATTACGAGGGTTAAATCGTATATACTGTAACGCATGATTTTTTTAATTCAAATTTTATTTATTTTTGAGATTTTCCAAAACCCGGATCTCCTGGCCCTCATGAAAAAGTGGTATATTGAGAGAGAAAACATTTGTCGTTGCACCAAACCCAAATACAACATTTACTAGTAGGCTGCCCGTGCGTTGCCACGGGCATTTAAAATATTTTACTAGAGTTATATATAAACATAATGCACGTTAAATTACACATGTATAGAAAAGAACCACCCTCTTATGACAGCACCACCTGCAGTCGGCCGCAACGAGGTATGCCGCCTCGCCGTCAGGCATCTCCCTTGCCCCTGCCCCCACCCTTCTCTAGAGCTGACGATCCTCCGCACTGCATGATTGCTAAGACCACATATTGTGTTGCCAAGTTTGACATAAAAAAAATAACATAGAGAAAACACCTCCATATTGTCCAAATCAAGAATGTCAAATCTTTTGTCCACAGCCTGCATTTTGTTTGAATATCGACATGGTATAAGAACCCTAAAACCCATGGTATAAGAACAACATGTAGTACAATGACGGAAAAACAAGAACCTTAAGTAAACTTCATGAATGGTCTATCTTTTCACATCAAGGTGGTCGTAATTTTTTGGATCCTTAGCACGCCTATGTGAAAACTGAAGCGTGTGAGAGATGACCTCTTGTGCTATAGCTACAAAGAAATATGAGCCCATCCAATTTTTTTAATATTTTCCTAATGTTATGCTGCACCAATAACGTGCTAGATGAGAAGAGTGGAAAATTTAATAAAGAAGAGAGTCTCTGCAATTAATGAGTCGAACAATATGAAGTATGCCTCCTTTGTCCTCTGGCTCCTGAAAAGGTCATTAGATAGACTGAATTACTTTCATCTCCGGATTTTTCTATAGAGAATGACTCGCAATATTTATGCCACCATTAATTATTACATCACCAACGATGAACTCGTTCATAGTTAAAAGTAAAAAAAAAGAATGTAATTACATGCATCTTCACTGAACAATGGGGAACCTTTTTTAAAACATGCATCTTCATATGAAGGTTGATGCGGGCATGTGCACGTAAACATGCATCTTCATATGAAGGTTGATGCGGGCATGTGCACGTTCATGTGATGGTGAATGCGGGGCATGCCCTCATTCATATGAAGGTGAATTTCCCTCCCATTTATAGTCTTAAGATTTGTTGGGAGAGTAATGACACTAACACATACATGTCGATCCTTGATGTTCCCGCAATTTCAGAGGCATATTTTATCAAATAAATTTCAGAGGCATATTCACATGCCAAGGTGGTGGGCTACCATGGGTACAGCTCTCCTCATTCTTAAGATAATTATGCACTTCTTACACACAAAAAATTGCAAGGACTGAAAAACCTCCGGTAGAGACGAAATAATGGCAGTATTGTTTTCCTCATGAAATAGTAGCCAACATGTTAATGTTAACTGCTAACTTTCGATGGTTACACTCATATCACCTGGGTACCGGACACCAATAATTTTTCTCTGGTGAATTAGTGAATAGTTGAGCTCTCAAAAAGCATGATTTGCATTATTTTACCGTGTAAAGAATATCACTGGTAACTTCATATCTCATTTGTGCACCAATGAAAATTGGAGTGGAAGCCTAAAATACTGTCAGCCTGAAAAAGAAACACCATAGAAGTAGTTACTCCCAAGAAACTCCAGCAATGGTAATAATAGTATTGTATTCTTGAAAAGGAGTCGAAGTTCATTTTTCATGTAGAGATACACATTGTACAGCTGTGAGTTTACTTATCTCTCTTATGTTTGTGGTAATGCTATGTATGGAGATGGATCACAGGGCTTATTTCTTGCACTTGCACATGATACGCAAGCATAGCAGCTGTAGCTGTAAGGTATGTCGTCGGGCTGCGACCGGAGAGAATACTCCCAAAGATCAACATCAACAGAGAAGTTGTAGCCGTCAGGTGTGCCATCGGGCTGTGACTGGAGAGAATACTCCCAGAGAACAGCATCGACGTGTGTTGCTCTTTGCTGCCGTCTTCACAAAGAAAGATCTGAAATACTCAAATATGGACCGTAAAAACAATCAAGGAAAATAAAGGCATTAGACGGAATTATTTTCCCATTCTTTCAGTTGGAATGATTGCATAGAATATATGCTAATTTAAGTAAAAAAGAAATATTGCATAATAAAAACATAAGCATTGTCTTCACTTGTCACCACAAAACATCATGAATGATCCTTGCCACAAATCCTCTACCGTCTCAATATTTGGCATCTGATCTTCACATATTATTATGTGCAAGGCTGAAACATAAATTCAAGGAATTATACTGAGGACATAGTATCCCAAATGATTGCTGCCTTTTTTAAATCAATTATAGGGTATCACTCGTTATTTTTGAATATTTGGAGCAATGCAAAGCATGTATTTTATCTTGTCATCTTAGTGTGTGCAAGAGCTTCAATTTCATGTGTGCGCTTATAATAAAGACATGCTATCCAGGGCCTCTGCCAGACAATTGTTCTCCTTCTCTAATATGTGCTCCCTTTAATAGTAGAGAAACTCTTTCAATCTTCTCCTTTGCTCCCCTCTCCTCTCTTCTCTCCTGTATTTAAGTACAATTTTTTTTGAAAGTACAGATCAAAGTAACACCCATATTACCTCCAATCCAAGTTACTGTTTGTAAACCTCAAGATAACAATCTGAACTGTTACCAAAACTCGACTTACAAAAAGAAAAAACAAATACCGCAAGAGCAATCATAACAATATCATGTATGCTAGTGAAATAATGTACACTAATGATGTTTCACACAATATCATTATCACATATAAGAGCAAAGGTACCGAACATAACCATGCATCAATAGGCCTTTCATGCCAATACCGTCACACAATGAACATGCTGATTTTTTTAGAACGATGCCCTCACATGTATGGAATTATTTTTGTGGGGCATATGGACCTTCAAAAATATGCAGGACATTTTTCTGGTTGGTCACAACCTTTTTGTTTCAGTTGGCTCCTAGTTTTATTTTAATGTAAATATTATTTTCACCATAAAAGTTGTAGCAGAGAATTTGTACTGTTTTGTAAGAAGAAAATATTGACTCTGTGTTGAACTCAATATTTGCATGACAATCGATAGTTGACTGCCAATCTCTTGTTATGGGACACAATATGGGTTACTAGTTTTAATGATAGTAGGCATGGTTCAACGCGGTCATTTACTGAAATATCTGTACATGATTAACAAAATTGATTTGAAATTATGTAACAACAAAGGGCCTGCAACAACACCAAATGACTGGTTGTCGATCTATGTGCAAGAACATCAAAAAAATGAACAACATGCACAATAGCAGTACAAACCTCTGATAAAATTTCTAAACCACCCAAATCATTGTTTGTGTGTTACTCTTACGAATAATATCACCTTTCCATATTCACATATTTAAGTTTAGCAAATGTCTGCAAATCCTGCAAAGAAATATTCAATGATGATGCAAAGAATCGCTAATTTTTTTTAAATAATACATTTTTTTATTAAACTACACAAATATTACGCCGAAAAAATAATTTTCAAAAATAATACACCGTTGGCCCGCTGCAGGCCGACTGGACCTAATCGGCCCACAGCAGGCCGATCGGCTTGCTGCTAGCCGCAGTCCCGCCTGGCACGCGTCGGCCTCTGATTGGGCTGGCCACGTCGCGAGGGGGAGGGAGGGAGCTGTCGGCGCGGGCGTGCCCCTGTCGGCCTACCACGGGCCGATCGGCCAGCTGCTGGCCGACAGGGTGCTGCCACCTCGCGCGCGGCTGGCCGGCTGCTCCCTGCGTCCTTATCCTCCCCTTCCTCCCATTTCTTCTGTTCTTCTTCTTCTCTTACCTTCTCCTCTCTCTACACAAAAATGCCACCAATTTATACACCTAAATGAGCAAGTTTTTCGCAATTTTGGCACCGTGAATGGATTCAACTCAGTTAGGGCAGCCAAAAGAGGTCTCGATCTACTGATGGGGTAGCTCGTGGTGGTCGTGGTGAGCATTTTGGTGGAGGTGGTGGTGGTGAAGTTGGGGCAGTGTGGTGGTGGTGAAGTTGGGGCAGTGTGGTGGAGGTGAAGCTGTCGTTCGTCGTTCTTCGTTGGAGGCGGAGCACCGGCAGTTTGGTGGCCGCCGTTTGTCGTTCTTCGTTTGCACGCACGCTTCAAGGGTATATTTCAGCAAACATTTTATTTTTCGTAGGTGCTCCGGTAGTATTTGTTAATATGTTTCGATGTGAAATAAATTAGGTGTGCGATTATTGTTATTTGCCCCGGTAGTATACGTAAATATATTTAGATGTCAACTAATTAGTTGTGTAAAAATGTGTAGTTGCTCCGGTAATAATCCGTACTAT
Organism: Triticum aestivum; assembly: GCF_018294505.1. Taxonomy (NCBI): domain Eukaryota; kingdom Viridiplantae; phylum Streptophyta; class Magnoliopsida; order Poales; family Poaceae; genus Triticum; species Triticum aestivum. The sequence continues at coordinate 83,041,621 of NC_057799.1, forward strand.
ATGTGGATGTCAAGTATTTAGGAGTGTCAGTATTTGTAGTAGTTCCGAAAAAAGGTCCGTAATATAGGCAGTCCAGTCAAATATATTAATCTGTCAATATTTGTAGTTGCTACGGCAAATATTCGTAATATACTTGTAGGTGTGTGAATTGTATTAGTTGCTCCGTTAATATTCTGTAATATATAGCTAGGTAATATATAGACATGTCTAATATTTGTTAGTGGGGATATTAAGTTGTTGCTTAATACTTGTATTTCGTTGTTGAAAAAAAATAGGTGAGTCGAGATGTCCGATGTAGTGAAGTTCAGATTTTACTACGGTCCTGGTACTGTCCAAACAACTGAGATGGGAGCAGATCTGAGTGAATTTACTCACATAGAGGTGCCAATGAGCGCACCACAAACATGGTCTGTCAGTCAGTTGAAAGAATGGATTGCGGCAAGTTTAGGTCTTGATACTGAAACACACACCGTCGGTGTTCATGCATTGTGGACACGGTCAAGTTCAATAATTTACTTTTATTTGAGGCCAATAGAGGGAGACTCCGATTGGGTGCGGTGGTTACAAGGTTGTGAACGAAGGGGATGCAATCCTGTTGCTTTAGTGCTTCCCGTCGTGAAGGAGGTCACTGCACATGAAGGCGAGGGTGGCTACGAAGGACAGAGCAGTCAGGTAGAAGGAGGAAATGCTTATGGTTACGAACAAGGACAGAGCAGTCAGGTAGAAGGAGGAAATGCTTATGGTTATGAACCAGGGCAGAGTAGTCAGGTAGAAGGAGGAAATGCCGATGGTGATTACAATGGCGAGGTGGACGCTGACGAGGTAGATGGGCACATGCAGAACCAGATGGAAGAAGAAGACACCGATGTTGAAAGGGGTCATGCCGATGATTCTGACGAGTCAGATGAAGAAGAAAATGCAGAGGAGGTCCCGAATCCTGCATGGTGGAATCATGACTTCTCATCTGCAATGACCGTGAATGATGGACATGATTCAGCCTGGCAATATCACCAGAACAATATTGCGACGGGTGCTATGTATCCGAACAAGCAAGCCCTGAAGGATGCAATAATTAATTGGGCAATGTCCACGCAAAGGGTTTTCACAGCTCAGGTGTCCAGTCAGAAATTCCTGACAATGGTATGCAAGAACGCAGATTGTCCCGCCAGGGTGCACGGCTTTCTCCCTAAGTATGGCACAAGTTGGGTGATAAGTGACTTAGTTAATCACACTTGTCTTATTCCCTGCATCCCTCAAGATCATGCCAACCTTTCATCCACGCTTATTGCTCGATTGTTTTACGATGAGATAGTGCAGGGCAAAGCTATGGAAGTGAAGGCAGTCCAGACAAAAGTCTTCGCCAGGTTCAAGTACAGAATTTCTTATGGCAAGGCTTGGAGGGCTAAGCATGCGGCGCTTGAGAGGAGATTTGGTTCTTATTTTGATGCATATGACTCTGTTGTCCACCTCCTCCACACCCTGCAGCAGCGGAATCCAGGCACCTATATCGATATCCAAGACATGTTCATGCCAGAGTTCCCAACTGTGAGGGTGTTGCATCGTCTCTTCTTCTCTTTCGGTGTATGCATCGAAGCTTTCAAGCATTGCCGACCGGTGATATGTGTTGACGGTACTTTTCTCACAGGCAAGTACAAGGGTCAGATCCTGACAGCCATAGGTCAAGACGGCCAAAATCAAGTCGTCCCACTGGCATTTGCTTTTGTGGAGAGTGAGAACATTGAAAGTTGGACATGGTTCTTCAGGCAGTTGAAAATATCAGTTGTGAAGGAGAAGCCCAATGTGTGCATCCTTCATGACAGGCATGTAGGTATACTCAGTGCGATAAGGACACTGACAAACCCAGGCCCTGAGGAACAAGTTCCATGGCAGGACTTGCAGAGCCGTTGGTGCATGCGCCATCTGGGGGCTAATTTCTTCTCGCAGTTTAGAAATAAGAACCTGATGAATCTGTTCAAAAAACTCTGCAAGCAGAACCAGTTATGGAAGTACAATTTGATACGCGACAGACTTAATGTGTGCACGCAGAGACACGTGAGGGACAGGAAAGCTGCAAGAGATGCAGCGGTGAGGGCACATGTTGAAGCAGTAGCTGCACAGTTGGCAACAGGAACAGCGGCCGTGGAGGAGGAGCCTGTTGGGCTATGTGACCTGCCAGGCTTTGACCCACCTGGTACTAGGAGAAGGCTCGGGAGGTCGATTAAAACCTTCGAGCAGTGGATAGAGCATGAGCCTCTGGAGAGGTGGTCTTTGCTACATGACACACATGGAGCAAGGTACGGTGTCATGACAACGAACCTCGCGGAAACATACAACTTTGTCCTCAGAGGAAACCGGGCATTGCCACTTACAGCCATCGTTGAGGGTATTTTCTATGGCACCGTCAAGTATTTCAGAGATAGACGTCAAAAAGCAGAGCAGCATATCTTGAACAACCCAAATACACGGTACTGTGAAAGAGTCACGAAGTACATGGACAACAAGATGCAAAAAGCTAGGTCACACACTGTAGTCGCCATCGGTAATCAAGAAAGAAGGTTTGAGGTCCGCTTAGCCAACAACAAATTCGGATGTGCAAATGAGTTGAGGACGCATGAGGTGAAAATTGGCAATGAAGCCTGGCCAACGTGTGAGTGCACATGCAATAAACCGAAATTGCTTCACCTACCTTGCTCACATGTACTTGCTGCTTGCGGGCAGCTTGGAATGGACGCAATATCGTTTGTGTCTCCATTTTTTCTGAAAGAGTCTGTCCTCAATACCTGGACAGGTGAGCTGATGGGTTTTCGATCAATGGGTAATTTCAACAGCGTCAACCCCGCCGAAAGGCGTTACATTCCAAACCCAGAGCATATGCGTACAAGTAGAGGCAGACGGCAGTGTCAGCGCATCCGGAATGATATGGATGAATCTGAAGCAGGAGGTCCGACTAGGCAATGCATTCTATGCAATGAATTTGGCCATAGGGACACTAATTGTCCCACTTTCGTCACTGGGCGTGGACGAGGCAACCGGGGAAGAAGAGGAGGTAGAGGCAGTAGAGGAGTAAGGGCGAGAGGAAGAAGCTAAGCTAGCAGTAGTATGTTCTGAATTTGTATTAAGTGTGGCACTATGTTCTGAATTTGTATTAAGTGTGGCACTATGTTCTGAATTTGTATAAAGTGTGGCACTATGTTCTGAATTTGTATTAAGTGTGGCACTAAGTTCTGAATTTTTATTAAGTGTGGCACTATGTTCTGAATTTTTATTAAGTGTGGCACTATGTTCTGAATTTGTAATAAGTGTGACACTATGTTCTGAATTTTTATTAAGTGTGACACTATGTTCTGAATTTGTATGCATGCGGCGCTTGAGAGGAGATTTGTATTAAGTGTGACACTATGTTCTGAATTTTGTATGTGCAGGAATGTCGGGATTGTGGTTGCTGAATGGGGACATTGATAGGGGTCATCGTGCTGCGATATGGTATGACCGCAAGCTTGAGCCTCTGGTCACTCGCACTCCTAAGGAAAACTGGAAGATACACTCAGGATGGCTTCAGCGGTACGTGCTTTATTAATTTGCACACTGACATGCATATTAATGGTTGAATGGGAGACACTAACTGAAATGTTCTCTGATGAAGGTTGAAATGGGCCGGCCTTTTACCTTTCGCGCGTCTGGTTGAGTCTATCCCGGGTGAGAAACGCCTCGCCATCGATGGGTCCTTGCTGAGCTGCTTAGTGGACCGTTGGAGGCCAGAGACCCACACGTTTCACTTCAGATGGGGAGAGATGGCTCCTACTCTGGAGGATGTGTCACTTTTGCTCGGACTACCGTTGGCAGGTCATGCCGTAGGACCGTTGGACGCACCGGCTGGTTGGGAGCGAGCTCTTACACAACGTTTTCATGGTGTTTTTCCGGATGCTCCGGATCCGGTATGGGAGCATCACGGACCTAAGTATGAGTGGTTGCTAAATTTCCGGGTAATTTCCCCTACCTATTATCTTCAAGTTATCGTGCATACAGTTTTACAGAAAATAATTGCGGCTTACTAAAACTTTCTCTTCGCTTAATGCAGATCCAGAACTTCCGGGCGCCGTTGACTGCGGAACAGATCACTCGGAGCCTGGAGGCCTACTTAATGTGGCTTTTCGGCAAGGTGATGTTCACGGAGAACCATGTCACCACTATTAGCGCGCTCTACATCCCTATGGCACTCGAGATAGCGAGCGCTCAGACGGCGGATCAGATCAGACAGAGGAGTTGGGGTTCGGCGGTCTTAGCGGCTACATACCGAGGTATGTGCAACGGTTGCCAGCTTACATCGAGAAAGCCAGCCCTTCTTGGATGCCCTCTATTCCTACAGCTGTGGTCGTGGGAGAGGTTCTCTATAGGGCGACCAGATGTACGTGTTCATGAGCCTATAGACGCCATGTTTGATGTTGACGGCATCGACATGCCTACTTTCGGTCTGTGTTGGACACGTCGCGAGGTATGCACCGTGTTGTAGTTTAATGCAACTTTTTTCTGCACAAGAGATAGTTCGATGCTAGCGGCTACTAACTTTTCTTCTCTGCAGAGACGCTTTGCTAGTGATCAGACCAGGAAGGCATACACAGCATTGAACGAGCAGTTCGATGCGTACACCGGGGTCATCTGGCAGCCCTACACGGAAGCAGCCATACAAGCGAGATACCCTGGTGGTATGTCTGTGCTATGCACAAGGGACCGAGATTACTGGATGACAAAATCTAAGATCATCTTCGATGTCTTCGTCGAGGAGATGGCACAACAGAGGGTTATGAGGCAATTTGGTCTTCTGCAGTTGGAGCTACCTCCCCCTATAGAGAACCCGGTGCCAGCACACATCCACAGGTATTAACCAGTTTTTCAATGTTGCATTATCTTTCATAGTACTCCATTCGAAGCTTTAGGTAATTGTTGAACACACACCACAATTTTAGGACGACAAGGAAGGGCATGACCAGGACAACTGCTGACTGGCTAGTTAGACTAGAGCCGTATGTTATAGAATGGGAGACAGCAAACACAAATCTATGGCACGAGAATCACAATTTCGATCTCGATGAATTCAATCTCTATTTGCGGCGCTACATGACCGGAACACGGTTACGCATCGTTGAGTACTCCCACCCAGAGGAGATACCGGATCCTACTCCGTCGGATATGTACCCGAGCTATGATACTTCGGGCTCTAGGCAGTACGCGGTAAGATATATTTTCTTTACGTAATGTTGTCACATACTTTGACGTGCAAGAGACAGACATTATTAATCGTCATGGAAATTTGCAGGCTACCTTGACACGCGAACTCTACGACGACGTGACCACCTTTGGACGATCACTATCGTCTGGACCTCTTCTTCAGCATCGTCCAGTGCTACAGCCCTTCTTGGAAAGAATTCAGAATAAGATACGGACTGTGTACGAGGCTATCACGTGCACCCGGAGAACCGATGTTGTTCAGCACCAGCAGGAGCAGCCGCGTCACTCCATGCACCGACATCAACCACGTCCACGTCTAGCACATCAGCCGACAACCAGGCCACCCCGTCCTGACCAACCTGGCAGTTCTACGTGGCACCCGCAGCACTATGGTCCCACGTCGAGCTTCGTGTTTTCTCCACAGCCACAGCAACACGGTCCCTCGTCGAGCTTCGTGTTATCTCCACAGCCACAGCAGCACGGTCCCTCGTCCAGTTTCGTGTTTGAGCCAGAGCAGCCGTCACAGCCAGCAGGTATGTGTCTTCATATTTATTGTTTTCAATATTAATTGACGCGACCTCATTCTTCATGATGAAACGTTCCATCGCGTAGGAGCCTACGGATATCAGGCGTCTATGTCGGCATCACATGATACGTGGGGGAGTGATCAACATCCCGAGGAGAACATACAGGCTCAGATGTCGCAGCACACCCAGTGGATGAACATGTTTTCGACTCCTCCACCAGGCCCCACACAGGATACACAGCATGACCAGGGAGAGTCTGAGATTCCTCCTCGTCACATTAGGGCACCCGACAGGTTGGGATGGTCGCCGCTTCCAGATCCGCCTCCCCGCCAGGCCAGACGTCGTCACTGACGCTTCTATCTATCAGTAGAGACATTACCATCTATTTCTGTGTGAGACTTATGTCTATTCTATGTATGAGACAAATGACTATGTACTTATGTATGAGACATATGCCTACTCTATTTTAGTACTCTGTTATCCGAACTACAAGATCATATTTAGATAGAACATAATACTCATACAACGAGACATTACAAACAACTAGATAGAACTACATCTAAATTAAATGGTACGTAACTGAACTCACAACATACAGCATAAAAACTACATGAAGTCATCATCGTCATCCTCGATCGATGCAGAACTCTTGCCCTTCGACGATGAAGAACTCTTGCCCTTCGACGATGCAGAAACCTTGCCCTTCGATGATGAAGAACTCTTGCCCTTCGACGATGCAGAACCCGGAAGCGGCGGCATGAAGATATCATCTTCGTCCTCGCTCTCCTCAGTCCATAAACATGGATTATTTGCTGCAATCCTTCTGAAAGTTTCACTCTTCGGCACCACTACCTTCTTCCACCTGTCATGCAACCTAAGAAGTTCTTTACGTACCTCCTCATAGGTCCTTTCAGGCCACCCAGACCTACATAATTGGTGAGCCAACTCATTCATTATGGTGTCACTACCGGTGAGTTCGTCCCATGGAACTATCCTATTATCCATCCTGAAATCGGTAGCTAGCCTCAGAAGAGTCCTGCTCATCCCAGGGTGAAAACTATGATCGAAAGGATAATGGGACATCTCAACTACACTACACTAAATGCTTATCCACCTCCGTCTGAAGGGGGTTTTATAGGTAGAGAGGAGAAATGGCGGGAAAGAACGACTGCGGTATGGCGGGAAACGGGTGGCGGGAAACGGATGGCGGGAAACGGGTGGCGGGAAATAGTTGGCGCGAACATATGGCGGGAAAGGGTTGTGCGGAATACGTCATAGTTTTTTTTTAAAAAAAGGGATCGTTCGGAAACAAAATGGTGGCATGCACCAGTCGGCCCACAGCAGGCCAATTAGTTCTTGTCGGCCCACTGCAGGCCTATCGGCCAACTGCAGGCCGACTGGACCCTGTCGGCCAACTGCAGGCCGACTGGGCTTGATCTGGTGGCCGACAGCCCAATTAGCCAGCAGCAAGCAGATGGGCCACCAGTCGGCCTGCTGTGGGCTGACTAGGCTCAGTCGGCCTGCAGCGGGCCGACGGTGTATTATTTTTGAAAATTATTTTTTCAGCGTAATATTTCTGTAATTTAATAAAAAAATGTATTATTTAAAAAAAATTAGCCGAAGAATCGCAGTTAGCTTCGACTAAGATACATAAATAACAAGGTACAAAAAAAACATTGATTATCCACTTCCGACGTAATGAAAGACGGGATTGAAGAACACGGGCTTGTTGGTTCAGGCATACTGGCTTCCATCCTATCATTGTTGCATTCTTTGTCCCCGTCCTTTTCTGCTAGAACTAAAATTAAATGTATATGTGGATAAAGATTCTGCATTTCTTTTAAGCAATTGTGAGAGATGTGCAACTGGTAGACAAAATTGAGTTATTTAAGTCCAACCTGAATAACATGCGACTTTCATATCTGTGCAGCAGAGCTGGATTGTCACACGAAGAAAGAACTTGAAGTTCAGACGACATTTGAGACAGAAGGCAACAATGTTATCATCTGCCCGGCATTTCATGCAGGACATGGTCGACCATGGCATCATCCACCCGACCGGAGTCGTTGGCAACAACTTGTATATCTGCTAGAAGAGAAAAGTGCTAGACATGAAAGTTGAAAATAAAACAGCCCCTCACCCTTTTGTTAGCTCCAATCAAAGAGTAAGGAGCGCCAAAGGCCTGATTGCACACCCCCTCATCTTCATCTTGCAGACAAAATTTGCAGCAGGTAATCTGGCTATTGTTTCACGTAAAAGAAAAACAAGATCTGACCAATCAATAGGAAATTTCACCCCGCAAAAAAAAGAAAGGAAATTTCAGAAACTAAACCAATGTTAATCAGACAAGATATCCTAATTAAGAAAAAAACAAGATTCCCTGGGCAAAATTGGCGTGCCTAAGACCGGGAATTTTTGGTCACCAACTCATCCAATAGAAGAATGCACCTACGCTTACAAGTTGAATCAAACTAATCATCTTAGTCTGGGTAGGAAGAAACCGGGAGTACTACCCTGTGGAGTCTGGATCCTGCGCTAGCATGGTTGGGGATAAGCCCTGGCCAGGCAGCATATCGCCATTGTTGCCGCACAGACCGGGTCTGAAGCCGAGGTGGACGAGGCAGCATCTCGCCTCGACCCTATCTTCCAGATCCAAGCAGAGTTGAGATCTCCCGTGAATCCCCGGGTCCAGCGATCCAGCTGCCAGCCATCCTTGTCCATCCCCGACCAAGGCCCCTTCATCCTCTCTCTCCAATCCCTAGGTCACAACAAGACATTCACCACGGGGATCTCACCTGGTTGTCGATGGCTTAGTACGGGTAGACCATGTCTTGTGGTTGACGGCGGCGGCGCCCACCAGGACGATTACCTTGCCCTCCCCGGCGCTGCGAGGTCCTCTCCACATCGTGCACCTCAATGACTCTGGCCCGCCGATGCTCGCAATCTCCACAGTCCACATCAATCCATCTCGATCACGAAGCGGAGGGGGCCGCACCCACTCGTGGGAAGGAGGGAAACGGCAGTGGGAGGAGGAGAGGAGACCAGCGACCAAGGGGTTGATGGGTGAATCACTGATTGTCCTAGCCCGATACAGCCGCGGCCGCTGGCAGCGGCAGCAATGGTGGACACCGCCGCGCCACTTGCACCCACACCGGGAGCATCCGGATATGGGGAGCAACTGTCGGTGGTTGCGAAGACCCATGCACCGTCGTCGCCGTCAGCCGCTAGGACCCGGGCGGCTGTAGTAGCGAGGGTTGCGCTGCCGCCATGCCACGTAGAGGTAAGCCTCCGGGCGGGCTGCTGTCGTAGCTGCCCCTGCGTTGTTGTGGCGGCAACTGGATCGGGAGAGTAGGCTAGGGAATCGAGGGTGACGGCTGCGTCGGGAAGAGGTGGGCATCGATGCGATTATGATTCTGTGCGGGGAATGAGATGCGGCTGCAATGTACGGTTAATTGCAAAACGGGAACCTTATTCTTCTTTTACCACATGGGCCGTGTATGGCAGTGAATCCTATATAAAAAGGAAATGTCCCAACTTCCCACTGATTGATTGATGATTGCGTTTTATTTGACATGGATCTGTCGGGGCTACACATAAGTGCACGAAGGATTTGGTTTTTTATAATGGGAAGGAGAAAATCCAGGGGTGGTGGGAGGAAATAAAACCGGATGAAAATAAAACCGGAATACCAGGCTATCAACTACTTCATTAGGAGTAGAGATTCCTTGTGCTTGCCAGCATCACAATAAAAAATTAAGAAGTTTCAAGTCAAGTGAAACAATGATATGCCAATGTTCAAGTTCAAAAGCATGAAAATGTAGTTGGCAAGTAGAAATTACCTGGTCATCCTCACTAGTCAAGTTGACATTGGTTAACCGTTACCACATCTCCGCGGGTAATTACACTACTAGGTGTCAGGATGGGCAAGTTTTAATGACCATGGGAAATTTGTTGGGTAAAATTCCATACCCACCAGTTAATACCGGGATGTGGATGACATAGCATTACCCGTACCAGTTACCCACCTTACCCGTGAAGGCCTTATATGCACGCCTTAAAATCCGTAGACACTAGGTAATTCCCGCACATACCCACCCAAATATGTACCCATCTTGGAGATTTCTCCTGAAAGCCCACAAAAAAACTAACATGGACACAACACATACCCTAAAAAGCCTTACTCGTTGTTTATTGTGTTGAAATAATGTTTTTCAACTGAAATAGCCACGATTAACCTCTAGCATGTGTGATGCACCCTCTCCCCTATCGCGCACCATTGCAAGGTGACGATTTGTAACTGTGTGTGCGATAGGGATTTTCAACCGTGGCGATGACGCAATCCATACTAGTGTTCATAGATTCTCAAAATAAACTGATGAACTTCAAATAATGCCTAATCATGCAATGCATATGAATAGCATGTTCACATCCTAAATTAGGAGAATTGGCATGTCACATAGATGCATGATAATATAAAATCTTCTGATGGAAAAATTTATTGCCACATTGATCAATGAGCTCATTCCGAAAACACTTGATTAATTAGTACTTTGTAGCCTAAGCTAGCCGGCGATCGGACTTGACCATTCAGCCCGAGCCACGAGTACCAGAATATGATTAACATATTAATTTTGATGTGTCCAATCATTGCAATTGAAAATCCATGTGCAATGGTTTTTTCGTGCGAGTACAACAATATTCTCACAATGAGTCAAAAACATGACAAATATTACATCATTCCAAACACAACCGTGCATCTCATTGCGCATAAAATGCTTGATAAAATCTGTCACATCATATGCAAATTTTGAGACATTTTTTTATATAAGAAGTGATTGCCCGCCTTAAACTGAGGCCCTTACGGTGTTATAACTAAGAGCCTGCCTAGGTAACAAATGAAAGTGAAAGGTTTGATACAAGATCAAACGAGGCCAGACATAGCGACGCAACACATGGGGCAGTATAACCAACATTTGAGACATATGTTCGTAATCATTGCAATGTGATACATGTGTGTATACGTCAAAAACACACGAACTTGCAGCATGTTGACACACAACATATGCATACAACATAAAAAACACAAGTAACTACTCCCTTTGTTCCATAATTCTTTTTTTAGACGACCATCCATAATTCTTCTTGTGGTTTTAGTTCGAGAACCAACATTTTTTCACATCGTTTTCACTGCATGGGGGGGTCACCAGAACCCTCCCATCCCTAGATCTAGAGAGCCTGAGTAGTCTGCCATCTTCCCCGACCTCGAGCACGTAGAGGATTTGGTTTGACCTCCAACTCGATTGCCATTGTGACACCCTGAGGCCACCCATGGAAGCACGGTAGAGGAAGGGCATCAGATGAGGAGAGAGGGAGACATCAGAGGGGATAAGATCCCATCCAGGGAGAGAAACATCGCAGAAGTTTGTTTCTCCACGAAAGAGACGAAGGGAAGTGCTCTACGGAGCATGTGAATGCTCGGAGAAGATGCTTGCTCGAGCTATCGGGTGACGATTTGTTTTCCTTGTATATAATTTTACAACCAAAATCAGGTCTTAAAATTAGCATTCATAAAAGTGAATTGTTCTACATTAGAGAGGCCAATGAGATGACAGACGATTACCCTGACTTGTTTGAGTGTGCGCAAGGCCAATTCTGATTAATATTTGGCAATTCCAATTCATTATCAACGTCTCACTAATGTGGAGTGGAAACCTGTAGAGGTGTCTTAGAGAAACGGTTGACCAGTTGGAAAGACAAGTTCCTCTCGGTTGGAGGATAATTGGTCTTAATCAATTATGTTCTCATTAATATGGTTCTCTATATGCTTTAGTTTTTTCAACTCCCAAAAAAATGTCTTGCGAAGGTTGGATTATTTTAGATCCAGATCCTTTTGGCAAGGAGACAATGAAAAGAAAAGGTACTGCTTGGCCAAATGGAGTGTGGTTTGTAGGCCAAAAGACTAAGATGGCCTTACATTCACGACATGCGGGTCATGTTGAGGATATAACCATTAGAGTCACCCGCCCAGGAGGGGCCGGGTTACGTCATAATGGTCATCACGCGAAGCCCAGTGCCAAACTTGAAGACGGCGGGTCAATAATGGGCTTAAGACCCGGAGATGGCTTAAGGCCCGTAGTGATAACCGCCGTTATGGTGAAACTTGTAGTGTAAGGCAAGAATAGTTAAAAGTCCGAGCTGGACACTGTTATGAGCCGGCCGGGACTCTGAGAGCCGCTGGGCGTCAACCTCTCTATATAAAGGGACGACCCGGCGGCGGTTTAGGGACAAGTAAGACCAAATCGATAACCAGGCAGGACGGTTTAGCTCCTGGTCGTCGAAACCCTAATCAATACCACCTCAACTGGACGTAGGCTTTTAACTTCACCGTAAGGGGCCGAACCAGTATAACCCTCGTGTTCCTTGTCCCGTTTAACCCCTTTAAGCTTCCTAGCTGCGATGGCTCCATGACTAAGTCCTTGCACGAGGACATCTGCCGTGACAATTCCACGACAGTTGGCGCCCACCGTGGGGCCAGCGCACGGTGGATTTGAGTTCTTGAAGGGCAGCTTCGAAGGGCTCAAGGGATACGCTGTGGGCCGGATGACCAAGAGTCGTCGCGGCAAGCTCTACATCGACGATGCAAACTGGGGCCCCGACGCCGGCTCAATCGAGTACGGGTACCGGGTCCCCTTCGGCGGAATTCATGTCTTCATTGGCAAGATTGGTGAGCCGGGCCCTGAGCCGGATCTCTGCGCCGATCTCATCGAGACGGCTCAGCGTGCACGACCCGCCCGGGCTCTACCTGCCTTGAAGCATGCTTTCGTGGGATGTGTCCATGGAGGACTCTCTGAAGGATCTGGATCTGGTGATGAGACGGCCGCCGGCTCTGACGGCGAGTCGTCTACGGATGAGTCAAACTCGTTGTATCAACTTCAAGATGGCAGGCTCAGGGGTTGTTCCGATGGCGACAGCATTCCGGACCCCTTTGAGCCGCCGAGCCGGGTTGGAATCTTCATGGCCGGCGCACAACCTGTTCAAAACCCCGCCGCCGGGTCAGGAAGCCCTGTGCCCTCGCCGGCTCAGGTGCTGATGGATCTCACAGACAAGATGACGGTCCTGTTGACCGCTACGGTTGCCCCGGCGGATCAAGTTCAGCATGACGCGGAGGTGGCACAGTTAAAGTTGGATCTAGCAAAAGCCAAGGAGGATCTGGCGGCGGAAGGGATCAGGATGGCTGCAGAGAGGGCGGCTCTCGACGCCCAGACTCAGCTGATCCAGGCACAGTCTTTCCGGCTCACGATGGATCAAAACGCGTCCAATGAGGTCATGAGAAGGAGGCATCAAAAGGCCCAATCTCGACTCCCTCCGGTTTACGATCCTCGAAACCTCTTCAACACGCCTGGGGCAGGGCCTAGTAACCCGCCAGAGATCATAGTGCCCGGGGCTGGAACGCCAATTCAGCCCCAAGTGATGGGACCTCCCCGGGTGAACCCTGCCCCGCCTCAGTACGTGCCAATACCACCGGGTCATTATGCCAACCCGTTGGAAAACATGGTCGCCGCGGCGGCGCGGCTGGCGGCTCTCCCAATTGATGGTGACTCTCCAACGGCGGTTGAAACCCGCCGGGTCAGAGAACTCCTTCAGACGGCTCTGGCGCAGCAAGAGGCATATTCTTATAGCCGGGACAGGATTCATTCAACCCCTCGTCCAGGCCGGAGCCCGAGTTATAGCAGACACATGGTCTCAGCGACCGGCTCAAGTAATGTCCGACGCCATGACTTGCCTCCTGGCCACGGCCCGGCTCATAACGGAGCCTTTCACGCGGTAGACCAAGACAGAGCACGGCAAGAGGCGGAGCAGGTGCCTCAGTTGACGGCTTACCAGCCACCCCCGGCTTATCCGACGGCTTCCATCGACGTGGGTATACCTACGAGGACTGGAGGTGTTCCTTGTCTGGTGCCGGCTCTCCGTAACGAACGTCTGCCCAAGGATTTCAAAGGGCCAAGGAAAGTGCCTAATTACACAGCTGATTTGCAACCCGGAGCATGGATCGAGAGTTACGAGATGGCTATGGAGTTGCTGGAGGTCAGTGAAGCGGCAATGGCCAAGTACTTCACCATGATGTTAGATGGGACTGCCCGCACTTGGTTGAAAGGGCTGCCACCGAATTCTATCGGGTCTTGGGCTGAGCTAAAAGCCCGGTTCATCCAAAACTTCAAAGATACCTGTAGGCAGTCTATGTCCATTGTGGATTTGACTAACTGTAAGCAGCAGGAGGGTGAGTCTACAACCCATTGGGTTCGCCGGGTCAAAGAGATAATACATTCATCTGATAAGATGGATGCCGGCTCTGCAGTCTTAATGTTGGAGCAGAATTGTCGTTTCATGCCCCTGAAGATGAAACTCGGGCGGCTCAAGCGCGATTGCAATGATATGGGTACGCTGATGGCGGCTCTCGTCAAGTACGCCGACTCTGATAGTACCAAGGACCCCGCGTCGGATGATGAAAGGACAGGGAAGGGAAAGAAGAACGGCAATGGCAAGGGTCCTCAGCATAACCCGGCGAACCAAGGAGGTAGCAAGCGTAAGGCTGATGGCAGCATAGAGTTTGTGGCCAACGCCAGCTCACAGGGTAACAACCAGCGACGTAAGGGGAGGCCACCTCCCCGAGCCGGCGGGTCAGGCCCGACGCTTGAGCAGTTGTTGAATGAGCCTTGTCCAAGGCATGGCTCTAGGGAGAAGCCAGCTACTCATCTATGGAAAGATTGCGCAATCATGAAGGCCTTTAAGAATTCCAATGCCTTTAATGGCAACAATGGCTCGGGCGGCGGCTCAGGCGCCGGCGGCTTTCATGGCCCGGGCGGCGGCTCAAATTCCAATCCTCAGAATGTTCAAGGGGGCTTTAATCAGCAGTCCGGCCAGGGTCATCAACAGCAGCAGGGGGATACCAGACCAATCCAAAGCAGCTCAATGGTGGACAGTATCATGTGTTTACCACCAGTCTGTGCAAGCGAGATCAGAAGCTTCATAAGAGGGCTGTGAATGCTGTTGAGCCGGCGGTTCCACGCTATTTAAGATGGTCTGAGCAGCCTATTGTGTGGAGTAGGGAAGATCACCCTCCCCGGGTTGATAATCCGGGTCACCTGGCCCTGGTGGTGGCTCCTCAGGTGGGGGGATATAAATTCACTAAGGTGCTCATGGACGGAGGCAGCAGCATCAACATCCTCTATTATGAGACCTTCCGTCGTATGGGGTTGATTGATAAGAACCTCAGCCAGTCCAATACTGTTTTCCATGGTGTGGTGCCTGGTAAGTCGGCATATCCAGTTGGTAAGATCGAGCTGGAAGTGGCTTTTGGAGATGAGTACAACTACAGGGCGGAAAAATTAACCTTTGAGGTGGTTAAGATAAGAAGTCCGTATCATGCTATATTTGGGCGGCCGGCTTACGCCAAGTTCATGGCACGGCCGTGTTACGTGTATTTGCAGCTCAAGATGCCGGGTCACAATGGGACCATTACGGTTCATGGCAGCCGAAAGATAGCCTTGGAGTGTGAGGAAGGTGACGCGGCTTATGCAGAATCTGTTTGTGCAACAGAGGAGTTGAAGTTTTACAAGGACAATGTTGACCCGGCAGATATGACATCTTTGAAAAAGCCGACCACGGAGCATGAGCCGGCAATGAAATTTAAGTCAGCTGATGAGACTAAACTTGTTGACTTCGTTCCAGGTGACTCATCTCAGCAGTTTAGCATCAGTGCCAATCTGGATCCGAAATAGGAAGGCGCGCTCATCGAGTTCATCCGTGAGAACAGGGACATTTTTGCATGGAAACCTTCTGACATGCCAGGTGTACCTAGAGAACTCGCTGAGCACACTCTCAATATTGATCCGAAATTTAAGCCGGTCAGGCAATTCCTTCGGCGGTTTAATGAGGAGAGGCGGAAAGCCATTGGTGAGGAGGTGGCCCGGCTCTTGGCGGCCGGGTTTATTGTTGAAGTCTTTCATCCAGAATGGTTAGCTAACCCGGTACTCGTGCTCAAGAAGAACGGCACCTGGCGGATGTGTGTGGACTACACGGACTTAAACAAGGCTTGTCCGGCTGATCCTTTTGCTCTCCCCCGTATTGATCAAATCATTGATGCTACGGCGGGTTGTGAGCGCTTAAGTTTTTTGGATGCTTATTCTGGATACCATCAGATTAAAATGGCAGTTAAGGACCAGGAGAAGACGGCGTTCATCACTCCCTTTGGAGCCTTCTGTTATGTGTCTATGCCTTTTGGACTCAAGAGTGCACAGGCGACTTATCAGCGTTGTGTGCAGAATTGTCTTCATAACCAGATTGGGCGCAATGTTCATGCCTATGTGGATGATATCGTGGTTAAGTCCAGGGAGAAGGAGACCCTGGTAGATGATCTTAGAGAAACCTTTGATAATCTCCGGGTTTACAAGATGATGCTTAACCCGGCCAAGTGTGTTTTTGGTGTTCCCGCAGGCAAGCTCTTGGGTTTCCTGGTTTCTAACAGAGGCATTGAAGCTAACCCGGAAAAGATCAAGGCAATCACCTCTCTGGCTAAGCCGGCGTGCATCAACGACGTCCAGCGTCTGGCAGGCCGCATCGCTGCTTTGAGCCGGTTTATAAGCCGTTTGGGTGAAAAGGCCATGCCACTGTACCAGTTGATGAAGAAAACAGATGACTTTGTCTGGAATGATGCTGCTAATGCTGCTTTTGAGGATTTGAAGAGACAGCTGGCTGAGCCCCCAGTTCTTGCTGCTCCGGTTGACAAGGAGCCCTTATTACTGTATGTAGCTGCTAACACACGAGCCGTCAGTGTGGCTGTGGTGGTGGAGCGCAAGGAAGAGGGTAAGGAGTATCCGGTTCAGCGGCCGGTTTACTACGTCAGTGAAGTGCTCATTGAGTCCAAACAGCGGTATCCACATTGGCAGAAGCTTGTTTATGGTGTGTTCATGGCAAGCCGGAAGCTTAAGCATTATTTCCAGGGTCACCCCATCACTGTGGTTAGTTCTGCTCCCCTAGGAGATATCATCCAAAACAGAGAAGCCACAGGAAGAGTGGCTAAGTGGGCTATAGAGCTTGGGCCTCATGGTCTGAAATACGTGCCACGCACTGCTATCAAATCTCAAGCATTGGTGGATTTCATCAACGATTGGACAGAGCTGCAGGTGCCTGAAGAGAAACCGGATAATACATATTGGACTATTCACTTCGACGGGTCTAGGCAATTGGAGGGCTCGGGGGCTGGAGTTGTATTAACTTCCCCTAGAGGTGACAAGTTTCGTTATGTGCTACGGTTGATGTTTCCCTGTACTAACAACGCGGCTGAGTACGAGGCCTTGCTCCATGGTCTTCGGATGGCTAAGGAGATGAGCTTGAGCCGGGTAAGGTGCTTTGGCGACTCAGATTTAGTGGCTCAACAAGTGTCAGGCAAGTGGGATTCCAAGGACCCTCTCATGGCGGCTTATCGCCGTGAAGTTGATGCCATTGCTGGACACTTTCAGGGTTACCAAGTAGAGCACATCGATCGCAGGAAGAACGAGGCGGCTGATGCATTAAGCCAGCTAGGCTCTCAGCGAAAGCCGGTGCCGCCTAATACTTTCTTGGACATCTTGCATAACCCTTCTGTTAAGTTGCCTACAGAGGAAGACTTGGCTGTCCCTGACCCGGAGGCACAGTTGGTGGCGGCTCTCCACATTACCCCAGACTGGACAGTACCATACTTGGCTTACATGACCCGGGGAGAATTGCCTGAGGATGAAACTTTGGCCAGACAAATAACCCGGCGGTCTAAGTCAATGATAATTATCAATGGTGAGCTGCATCGTTGCAGTGTCACTGGAACTTTCCAGCATTGTGTTTCCCCTGAGGAAGGTCAAGAAATTTTACGTGAGATTCACGAGGGGGATTGTGGCCATCATGCCGGCTCAAAATCCCTTGTGGCCAAGGCTTTTCGTCATGGTTTTTATTGGCTGACGGCTCATGCTGATGCGGAGGACTTGGTCAGTAAATGTGACGGTTGTCAGAGGTTCTCGCGACGGGCTCATGTGCCGGCTCAGGAGCTGAGGATGATTCCAATTACTTGGCCATTTGCGGTCTGGGGGCTTGATATGGTTGGGCCTTTTAAAAGGTCCAAGGATAAGAAGACCCACCTCTTGGTGGCAGTCGACAAGTTCACAAAGTGGGTTGAAGCAGAGCTAGTTAGTAAGTGTGACACAGCCACAGCGGTTCAGTTCATGAAAAGGGTGATATTTCGCTTTGGTTTTCCACACAGCATTATAACTGACAATGGTACCAATATGGCTAAGGGCGCCATGGAGGAGTTTTGTCAACGAGAGCATATTCGACTTGATGTTTCATCAGTGGCTCACCCTCAATCCAATGGTCAAGCTGAGAGAGCTAATCAGGAGATCTTGAAGGGCATCAAGCCCCGGCTTTTGGTCCCTTTGCAACGGACGCCGGGTTGTTGGGTGGAGGAGTTACCCTCCGTGTTATGGAGCATCAATACTACTCCTAATAGATCTACGGGTTACACGCCTTTCTTCATGGTTTATGGAGCGGAAGCAGTCCTCCCTAGCGACATCCGTCATGACTCACCTCGAGTGGCGGCTTATGTTGAGGCGGATAATGAGCGGGCGCGCCAAGATGCTCTTGACTTGTTGGACGAACAGCGTGATGTGGCAGCAGCTCGCTCGGCGATTTACCAACAAGACTTGCGCCGTTATCACAGCCGCCGGGTTAAGTCCCGGGTCTTCCAGGAAGGTGATCTGGTGCTCCGGCTTATCCAAGATCAAACAGATGCACACAAGTTATCCCCGCCTTGGGAAGGGCCCTTTGTGGTCAGCAAGAACTTGCACAACGGGTCATACTACCTTATCGATGTTCGGGAGCACAAAGATTCACGTAAGTCGGAGGAAGAGACCCGTCGGCCGTGGAACATAGCTCAGCTTCGGCCTTATTACACTTGAGCCACCGGCTCTCATAATGTACATATTTCTATAGCCATGTATATATTATGATAAATAATAAAGCAGGACCTCTGTCCTTTTCTCCTCCAAAGGTAAACGTGTTATTTCCATTACAACATCACATGGTCACTTGGAGGTGGATCCGGCTTACGATCGTTTCGAATCTAGCCGTTAACAATATAGTCACCTGGGGGCTTCCTGTTCAAACATAGGTCGTATTCGAACCAAAGAGAACATAGCTGTCGATACCCACTTGATTGGCAAATTGCCGAGCTCATTGGGGAGTTTTTCTTGATCATATTTGAATCATAGCTCAACCCCCTTTGGGAACCGACGTGGATCGTATTCGAATCAGCGTCGTTAAACAACTCTCAAGGTCATTTGGGGGCTTCCTGTTCACACATGGGTCGTATTCGAACCAAAGAGAACATAGCTGTCGGTACCCTCTTGATCAGCAACGCCAAAGCCACTGGGGGCTATATGATCGCATTCGAATCTTAGCTTAACCCCTTTGGGACGGTTCTCTGGTCGTATTCGAACCGGAAGCCCCTAAGTTTTGATCTTCTGATTTGCAACAAGTTCTTCTGGTCATATCAACAGTGTGCAAGGGCGGTTCTTACTCCGCCGGCTTAACTTTGATTAACAATATTGCTAGCACACAATAAGCATTATCGATGCTGGTGAACCGGAGTTGAGTTCTCAACCTCATTATTTGGGTTACATAAACCGGACATATACTTGCAAGGTTTGCAGGTAGGCTATTGTGGTTATCCTGAAGATACGGTTGAGAGCCGGTCATTTACGACCTTGGTTATGCTCCAGGTTAAGTATATGACTCTCCATGCGATAAGCCGCCTAGAGACTTGTGATTTATTTTTCTATGCAGAATAATTAAAGACAGTTCTTCAAGCTTAAGGAAAATAACTGATCAATTATAGCCCGGAGGAATATAAGGAAGCAACTTCAATGGAGTTAAGCATTCAACACGTGCACGATGGCACGACAAAATTAAGTGTTTGTCCTACTCTATTACAAGACTCCCTGAGTCCAAAAGGTGAGGCATTGTTTTAAAGTGTAACCATGAGCCGCCTAAAAATCAAGGTGCTTGTTGGGTCGAAGCTTCCGGCTCATCCCTCTCCGCTCCTCCGGCTGATTCCATGATCTGGAAGGTTGATGATTTCCAATCAATGCCGCTCAAAGCTTCAAATTGAGCCTCGTCATCAATTAACCCGGCCGGGTCAACTTCTGGGGCGAAGGTATGCTTACGAGTCGGAGGGATCAAGCTGATTGCTTCATAGCGTGGAGTGGGGATCCTCTGATTTTCCGCGTCATAGCCCGGCTGATACTTGGTAAGGTCGGTGTCATTCCCAATCAGGGTGGCCACCGGGCGCACGCTATTCACACAGGCAGCGAAATCTTTCTAATCAAAGGGGGTGCCGTCTTCCTTCAGGCTGGGGTATCCAAGAGCGATGTCGGCCAGGTCTAGCTCCGGGAGAAAAGCCTTGGCCCGGCTCAGCGCAGCTATAGCTCTGGCTCTTGCAGAGGCCCGTCTTAGCTCTTGGAAGCGCTGAGGAAGAACGGCAAGCCGCCTGAGTACGTCCGCCAGGTGAGTCGGAACCTCATTGGAGAGAGCCACAACGGCTAAAGCACGTTGTGACCCGGTGTAGAGTTGCTCCACCAAGGTGTAAATAGCTTTCAGCTTGGTCAGAACATTTTGGTTAAGGTTGGAGCTTCTAGGACCTGCATAACAAGGTTAGGTGAGCTGATGGCAATTGTGGGACTTCTAAGACATAAAGAATGTAAGCTTGTTAAAGGCTTGCAGAATGACTTACCGAAGATTGCGGCGACCATCTGTGACACATGGCGCTTTAAGACGGAGAGTTCGGCGGTTCTCTCAGTCAGAGCAGCCTCCGCTTGTTCGGCCCGGCTGAGCAAAGCAGTTTTCTCCTCGGCCCAAGTCTTTCTTTCTGTTTCAAATTTCCTCTTCAGCTTTTCTTGTGCAGCAACACTGAACTCAAATTTGGTGTTGGCCTTCCGGGTCTCAGTTTCCTGAGTCTTCAGGCGGTTCTTCAGCTCAGAGATTTCAGATTCAAATTTCTTGCAGGCAGCCTGTACAAATTCCGGGTTACAGTGTGAGTGATTATTATGCAACATTAAAGTCCCAAGCACTTTGCAAGCAAAGACACTTGGCACTTGGGGGCTAATGTATGCTGAAAGATTCTATTTATAATTGCCGATTCATGAAGGTAAGCCGGAAGTTAAGTCTACAACATATTCTATCATAAGTAATAGACTCGGGGGCTAGCATTATAAGGATGACCATGGAGTAAGCAAGAGAGTTGTACCTCAGATTTTTGCTGTATCTGCTTCACCATATCAATCTCCAGGTCCCGGCTGTTGTGCACTTGACCAATGTAACCAGAAACAATGTCTCCAATGCTCAAGTTAGCATAGTCAGTGATCTCCAGTCTAGCCCTGCGGCGCTCCAGCAGTTCTTCTTTGGCAGAGCATCTGGCCAGCACAGTGGGTCTTCCCGGCTCAACATATTCAGTCCGGGTAATCACCACATCCGGGTCATCGGCCGGTTGAGCTGAGCTGGGAATCTCAGGGTTATCAGAACCCGCCATGGTTTGTTCTTCAGTTGAAGCGGCGGTTTCCGGAACTGGTGCAGATGGCGGCTCAGAGGCAGAGGCATTGGGTTCAGTTAAGTCCGGCTCTTCGACCGGTTTATTTTTCTTGGCCCTCTTGCTGAGCTTGGCTTGGGCACTAAAAGTCAAAAGGTTAGTACAAAAAACATAAGTAAGATAAGCACAAAATGAGATGATTATCATTACCCGGGTGCGGTCTTGAAAGCCGGCAAGTTAGATTGCATGGAGTCACCGGAGGAAGGTGAAGTTTCCTGATAGTTTGAATCAGACGAATTGAGTGGTTGACGAGTGACGCCCGCTAAAGGATGAAAAGGGTATAAGTTGGAGATAACCTCAGTCCGGCGCTTTCTTGATGCTTCGGGTAAGCCGGAGGAGAGGTCTGCATCCTTGCTGGCCCGGGTTTGCCTCCGGCTCTCATGAATCTGTTGCTTCAAAAGAAATTGAGGATCTTGATAAGCTAAAGGATGCGAAAATCTTACTTTTCGGGTTACTCTTCGGACTTTCAGCCTTGGCAAGGGGTCCGAGTCGGAGGAAAGTATAGTTACCTCTTCAATCACCGGGTTACTTGCTCCGGTATCATCCTGCTGATAATTAGTGTCAATAAGGTGGTTAAAAACAGACGAAAAACAAAAGAAGAGCCTAAAGAATCAAGGGTTACCTCTGACTCGGAGCTATCATCCAACTGAAGCAGCTCTGAGGCGCTAGGCTTACTCCCCTTCTTGCGGGGAGCGGCTCTCCTGGCGGCTTTCTTAGCCTTCCTGGCTTTTTTAGCAGCCTCATGGTCATACTTGACCTTCCAGAACTTGTCATTAGCCTGAAAAAATGCAACAAAGGTTTCCGTGAAGTTAAAAAGAAAATTGTTAAAATAGAAAGTAAAGTGCTCAGATTGGCGGCTTACCGCCGGACCGGGTTAGCTTGGCAGAAGGGGCTTAAGCCGGTCCTCCCACAGTCTGCTAAGCTCTCGTTCAAGAGGGACTTGGTCATGTCGTCAACGACGTCCTCAGGTAGGTCGTTGGGGCTGTGCCACAGAGGATCATCCTTTTGGCCCGTGTAATCACACATTAAGCCGGGGCGGCGGCTCAGGGGAATCACCCGCCAAGAAATCCAGACCCGGACCAGATCAACGCCGTTAAGGCCATTTCCCAGAAGAGCCTTAATCTTGTTGATGGTGGGGATCAGTGGTTGACGTTCAGCTTGAGATAGTTTGTCTGACAGGGGGTGAGTTGGCTCCAGACGCAGGGCACGAAAGCCGGGCAGAGGGTTCTCATCAGCCGGAGAAGTATCTTGGCAGTAGAACCATGTCTGGTTCCAGTCCTTTGGGTGGCTTGGCGACTCAGCATAAGGAAAGAGGCAATCTCTCCGTCGTTGAATGGAGATTCCGCCAAGTTCCAAGCTAGGCCCATTGGCGCCCTCATTCTGGCGGTTCAGATAAAACAGCTCCCTAAAGAGCAGTAGGCTGGGCTCTTCTCCAAGGTATACTTCGCAGAACACTTGAAAATTACAAATGTTTCACACGGAATTGGGTCCAATGTCTTGAGGTCGCAGATCGAAGAAGTTCAGAACGGCTCTAAAGAATTTTGAACCGGGAGGTGCAAAACCCCGGCTCATGTGATCAGCAAATATCACAACCTCTCCGTCTCTTGGTTGAGGTCTTTCTTCGGACGGGTCAGGGGCACGATAAGACATGACCTCCTTTTTAGGCAGGTAACCCGTTTTCACGAAATCAGCTAAGGTGTCATCAGTAACATTGGATCTCATCCAGTTGCATGTAATGGGTGCCTTGGGAGCCTTGGGCGGCATTGTGAAAGACGAAAACCTATGACAAAAGGAAATGTCCGGTTCAACTATAAGCCGGAGGAAGTTTACAGTTCAGTATTCAAGATGGCGGCTTATGAAGGGGCCTAATGACATATGGCTAATTGTGTCGGGTTATCTAAGCCGCTGTGGGCATCGTGAGTAATTCAAGTTGTTCAAAACTCTATCATAAATGAGCCGGAAAGTTCACAACGCGTGGTCTCTTTTAAGCCGGAGATATGAGCCGCCATAGCTAACAGATGCAATTTTTGACTAAGTGTGGCACAAACAAGTTTCACAAATCGCAGTAATTATTTTGGATCAAACGATCGACTAGAAAGAAAAAATTTCTAGACCTAGAAGCTGATACAGAGAAGTTCATGAGCTCTAAGGAGATCTCTTTGCAAGTAAAGGGGACATGCTACTATTGAAAATGGGTGCGAAACCACAGCCGCACGAGTTCTATATGGTTTCTGGATCCAAGGGGGCCGTGTAGGAAAAACTGTGAAGAAGTGGCGACGAACTGCGAAGAACAGGGGAGAACGACAAGAACCCTAATGCGGATCTATTCTATGGAGTGGCAAGAACTTACTGGTGCGGAAAGAGATGCGGAAGTTGCTGCCGTTTCCCTGGACCGGTCAGGGTGATGCAGCGGCCGAGGTTGACGAAGACCAGGGGAGCGGCGGCAGCGGCGAAGCTCGAGCTCTCGGGTGTCAGAGGAGGAAGACGACGGAGGAGATAAGTGAATGAAGGCTTATGGGCCGGGCCTATTTATAAGGTGCGGCTAATAAGTGGGCGCGAGAAACGAGGACGCCAAGGCGTGATTATCTCGCCACAGAAGTGCCTCGATTTTCGGGATGGCCATTAAAGATAAGATCCGTTGGGATATGACAGAATAAAAAATGAACTTAATGGAAGATGACGTCATGGCGGGTTATCAGGAATCCAGAAGATGACGTCACGGCGGGTTATAACCTTCGCACAAATATAAGCCGGAAGATTTTCTCTCAAAGGGATTGAAGATTGACATGAACCGGTTCAAATAAATCTGGGGCCTAATGTTGAGGATATAACCATTAGAGTCACCCGCCCAGGAGGGGCCAAGTTACGTCATAATGGTCATCACGCGAAGCCCAGTGCCAAACTTGAAGACGGCGGGTCAATAATGGGCTTAAGACCCGGAGATGGCTTAAGGCCCGTAGTGATAACCGCCGTTATGGTGAAACTTGTAGTGTAAGGCAAGAATAGTTAAAAGTCCGAGCCGGACACTGTTATGAGCCGGCCGGGACTCTGAGAGCCGCTGGGCGTCAACCTCTCTATATAAAGGGACGACCCGGCGGCGGTTTAGGGACAAGTAAGACCAAATCGATAACCAGGCACGACGGTTTAGCTCCTGGTCGTCGAAACCCTAATCAATACCACCTCAACTGGACGTAGGCTTTTACCTTCACCGTAAGGGCCGAACCAGTATAACCCTCGATTCCTTGTCCCGTTTAACCCCTTTAAGATTCCTAGCTGCGATGGCTCCACGACTAAGTCCTTGCACGAGGACATCTGCCGTGACAATTCCACGACAGGTCAGGAACGATGTCTTACTTACTGAGGATGGTGTTTGGCAAACCCTATTGCGCAATAAGTATCTAGCCCAAAAGTCTATGTCTCACGCCTATTGAAAACCCGGTGACTCGCACTTTTGAGATAGTCTAATGGCGGTAAAAAATATTTTTTCTACTTTCAATCCTTTGCGATAAAAGACGGGTCGGAGATCCATTTCTGGAGGACAATTGGCTAGGCAATGTGTAACACCCCGGATGTAACTTTCCATATTAGTAACTCCAACTCTTGCCATTTTCGGCTATGTGTTATGATATTCCCTTCGTGGTCGGGTTTTGTCTCTCGTTTTGCATTTTGTTCATGTCATGCATCTCATATCATGTCATCATGTGCATCTCATTTGCATACGTGTTCATCTTATGCATCCGAGCATTTTCCCCGTTGTCCGTTTTGCAATCCGACACTCCCACGTGCACCGGCGCACCCCTCTTGTTTCTTTTCGTGAGCGGGTGTTAAACGTTCTCGGAATGGACCGAGGCTTGCCAAGTGGCCTTGGTATACCACCGGTAGACCACCTGTCAAGTTTCGTTCCATTTGGAGGTCGTTTCATGCTCCAACGGTTAACTGGGTAACCGCAAAGTCCTTTTGTGTGTTGTAGCAAAATCCCCCTCCAAACAGCCCAATAACCCATCTAAGTCCCCTCCATGCTCTCGGCCGTTCGATCACGATCGTGTGGGCGAAAACCGTGCCTCATTTGGACTCTCCTAGCTCCCTCTACCTATAAATATATGTCTCCCCCGGAATTCTCGCGCAGATCAAACCCTAGCCCCACTCCCTCCGCGCGCCGGACACGTCCGGTCCGCGCCGGACAGATCGCGCCGCCGCCCTCGCCCAATCCACCGCCGCCACGTGTCCACCCCGCCGTCTCCGCCGCCGCGGCCTAGAGAGCCCGGATCGGGCCCTTCCGGCCCATCTCCCCCGCCGCCCGGGTCGCCCGCTCCCCCGCGAGCCGCCGCGCCCGCGACCGCGCCTCCCCGCCACCTCACGTCCGCCGCCGACCACCGGACCGCGCCGCCGCCCACCGGTCGTCGCCCGCGCCGTCCCCGTCGCCTCCTCCTTCCCCGAGCATCCCCGCGACGAACTCCGGCGAGCCGCCCGCCTCGGTTCGCGTGCCGACGAGATCTGGACCGAAGGTTGACTTCTCCCCCTCCCGAATTTTTCTCCAAGTCCCGAAGTTCCAACATTCTGTTGCCATGTTCATTGCATCATAACTCTTTGCATACTGCTCCGTTTCGTGCGTGTAATATATCGGAATGTTCTTCACGAGATGCTATTCATTTTGTTCCATTGTGCCATGCTCATTTGAGTCCATCTTGATGCCCAAATCTCTAGTGCAAGAGTGCTATGTGTTGTTTACTGCTGTTACCTATCAGAACTTGGTGATTTGTTATTTTTGTTGCAATTGATGTGTGCATCTTATGGGCATGAGCTCTACAGGTGTTTTGATCTATGCCATGCCATCTTTACAGAGGTATATGCCATGTATTTTTGTGATCTATGTGGTGACTGGCACAAGCATGCAAACTAGGCTTCGTGATGTTTCTGTTTTCAGGGACAGGATTTTGCCAAGTCCGTTACTGCTGTTATTTTGTTGCCATATATCCATGTGTCTACAGTGATATCCATGCTTATTTTGAGTATGTTCAGTAAGGATGTTTTGTAGATATAATTGTGCTCTATCCATCCATGCCCCTGTTTGCAATTATGGAGTGCCATAGCATGCCTTAATCTTGCTCTATTTTTGCTATAAAATATTCCTGGCAGAATGTTAACATGATATTCAATTTTTCCAAGGTTGTTGTAGTTGATCCATACATGATATGAACTTGATCTTGCCATGGTTAGCTTCATAAACATGCCATCTTGCTGTAGGTATGATTTTTTTCATGCATTGCCTTGTGATGAGTGAATCAAGCTCACCAAGATGCCTTCATAATGTTGTTTCTGCCATGCTCTGTTTTCTGCCAAGTCTGAAACCTGTTAACGAAACTTCCTATGTTTACATGGGTGCCATCATATCTTCCGGTCCTTTTTGGCTCATGGTCAGTAAGGGACTTTTGTTCTATGCATTTAGGAGATTCATTCCATGCCTTGTTTTGCTATGTTAAGTTCCTGTAGCATGTGTTTTGCTTGCTCTGAACATTGTTACCTGATGCTGTTTCAGCCATGTTCAGTATTTTCACCAAGTCTGTGAACCTGATATCTTTTGCACTATTGCCATGCTTGTTTGAACCTGTTATTATGTGATCTAGCCGTAGGTCAGTGTTCATCTTTTGTCAAGCATCTCTTGTAGATCACTGCCATATGCTTTATTGCTATGTTGGGGTTCTGTAGCATCGTTACTTGTTGTATTCTAAGTGCTCTCATGCAGTTAATCACAAAATCGTGTCATTATTGTTTTGCTTGCCATTTGCAAACCGTGCATCCGTTTCCGGTGATCTTTATATCGATTTCGACCGAAATCATATCATCTTTCCAGTGGCATACTTGGTTTGCCAAGTTACTGCCTTGTTCATCCTTTTTATTCCGGAGCACGCATATGCATCGCATATCACATCTCGCATATCATGCATCTATTGCATCATGTTGCTTGTGCATTTCTCATGAATGATTGTGGTTCCATTGCTTGTGTTCATGCTGTGGGTAGAGCCGGGAGACGAGTTCGTGAATGAGGAACCTGTTGAGTACGCTTACGAGGATCAAGCTTTCGACAACTCTGAGAACCTTGCAGGCAAGATGGCCATACCCTCGAAATCACTTCTATCTTTGCTTTGCTAGTTGGTCGCTCTGTTGCTATGCTGCGCTACCTACCACTTGCTATATCATGCCTCCCATATTGCCATGTCAAGCCTCTAACCATCCTTTCCTAGCAAACCGTTGTTTGGCTAAGTTACCGCTTTTGCTCAGCCCTTCTTATAGCGTTGCTAGTTGCAGGTGAAGTTGAAGTTGGTTCCATGTTGGAACATGGATATTTTTGGAATATCACAATATCTCTTATTTAATTAATGCATCTATATATTTGGTAAAGGGTGGAAGGCTCGGCCTTATGCCTGGTGTTTTGTTCCACTCTTGCCGCCCTAGTTTCCGTCATACCGGTATTATGTTCCTTGAGTTTGCATTCCTTACGCGGTTGGGTGATTTATGGGACCCCCTTGACAGTTCGCCTTGAATAAAACTCCTTCAGAAAGGCCCAACTTTGGTTTTACCATTTTCCACCTAAGCCTTTTTCCCTTGGGTTTTCGCGAGCCCGAGGGTCATCTTTATTTTAAACCCCCGGGCCAGTGCTCCCCTGATTATTGGTCCAAACCGTCAGTCGCCGGTGGCCACCAGGGGCAACTCTAGGCTCGCCTATCGGAAGCTTGGACAATCCGGTGTGCCCTGAGAACGAGATATGTGCAGCTCCTATCGGGATTTGTCGGCACATTCGGGCGGCTTTGCTGGTCTTGTTTTACAATTATCGAAATGTCTTGTAAACCGGGATTCCGAGACTGATCGGGTTTTCCTGGGAGAAGGTTTATCCTTCGTTGACCGTGAGAGCTTATAATGGGCTAAGTTGGGACACCCATGCAGGGTATTATCTTTCGAAAGCCGTGCCCGCGGTTATGAGGCAGATGGGAATTTGTTAATGTCCGGTTGTAGAG
Organism: Triticum aestivum; assembly: GCF_018294505.1. NCBI lineage: Eukaryota > Viridiplantae > Streptophyta > Magnoliopsida > Poales > Poaceae > Triticum > Triticum aestivum. Next base: position 83,070,054 of record NC_057799.1, read on the forward strand.
AACTTGACACTTGACTTAATTAAAATACATCAACTGTGTGTGTAGCCGTGATGGTCTCTTCTCGGCGGAGTCCGGGAAGTGAACACGGTTTGAGTTATGCATGACGTAAGTAGTTTCAGGATCACTTCTTGATCATTTCTAGCTTCGCGACCGTTGCGTTGCTTCTCTTCTCGCTCTCATTTGCGTATGTTAGCCACCATATATGCTTAGTGCTTGCTGCAGCTCCACCTCATTACACCATCCTTTCCTATAAGCTTAAATAGTCTTGATCTCGCGGGTGTGAGATTGCTGAGTCCTCGTGACTCACAGATTCTACCAAAACAGTTGCAGGTGCCGACGATGCCAGTGCAGATGACGCAACCGAGCTCAAGTGGGAGTTTGACGAGGAACGTGGTCGTTACTATGTTTCGTTTCCTGATGATCAGTAGTGGAGCCTAGTTGGGACGATCGGGGATCTAGCATTTGGGGTTATCTTATTTTCATTTGGATTTGACCGTAGTCGGTCTATGTGTGGATTTTGGATGATGTATGAATTAATTTATGTATTGTGTGAAGTGGCGATTGTAAGCCAACTCTCATTATCCCATTCTTGTTCATTACATAGGATTGTGTGAAGATGACCCTTCTTGCGACAATTCCTACAATGCGGTTATGCCTCTAAGTCGTGCCTCGACACGTGGGAGATATAGCCGCATCGTGGGCGTTACAAGTTGGTAATCAGAGCCATCCCCAACTTAGGAGCCCCCTGCTTGATCGAACCGCTGGCGTTGTTGGGTCTAGAACAAAAATGTTTTGAGTCTTAGGATTATATATATCGAAGAGTAGGATTCTTTTTACTCCTCAGTCCCTTCGTCGCTCTGGTGAGGCCTCCTGACGTAGAAGTTTTGACTCTTCTCTCCTCAAATTTCACTAAAAAAAATTAGGATCACGCGGGTATCTTAGAATCGTTCCGATGGTTTTGTGACGAGAACATTGTTCTTGGTGCCTGCTGACATTTAGGGGTTGTGGCAGTGTCCCGGGGAGTTGAGCTCCGAGGTGTTGTCATCACAAATTTATCGTTGCAGTTCTGGAATACCTGAGTTTCGCCGACATCGAAAATCTCTTTTATGAAGTTGTTGGTGAGATCACCTCGACGCCACCCAATACTGGGGCGGGAGTTCGGGAGTATTGCCATAACTCGTATAACAGATGCTTTTTGAAGGTTGAGGTACACGATTTCCGAAGGTTTCTTGGTTATGTGTTGACGGATGGATACAGCTGGATCTAGGGATTGCTAGTTTGGGTGATATATTTTGTGTCCCCTGTATCCCCAACACCAGATTGCATAACCAAAAAGTTTCGGGAGTTTATAGGTGGGATTCAAGTAGCTCTTAGCATTTCTTCCCGCAGATATTTGGTTTGTGATTGGGTAATCCTGACCACTTATTTGTTCCAGTTGCACCTTGTTATTTTATTCATCAATCTCTTATCAAGTGGCTTCTCACCTTAATGGAAGTGTGATGATTTACTATGGAATTCATTCATTCATCCTTGTTCGAATGTTTATTGTGAAGACTATATGTTGCAATTTCTATCCGTTGATTCAACTTGTCTATTTGTCTATCAAGATGCTAACGGATGTCACCCTCTTCAGGATGGCTCCGCCAACGCGTCAGAATCCGGAACGCAATGAGGGGAGTCAGGCGAACCCTCCGCCATCACCTCCGCCTCCGGAGGCATGGCAAGCTATCATGGCAGCCACCAACGCCAATGCTCAGATGATTTTGCAACTCTTGCAAGAACGCACCCAAGGGCAAGGCAATCAAGGAAATCAAGGCCAAGGCAACAATCAGCCTCACTTCGCTACCCTCAACCAGTTCCTCGCAAATCAGCCGAAGTCTTTCAGCTGCTGTGCCGAGGCCACAGATGCCGATGATTGGCTCGTGGACATCAACAAGCATTTTGAATGTAGCAATGTCAGGCCTAAGGACTTTGTCAAGTTCGCTTCTTTTCAACTCAAGGATCAAGCTGCCGAGTGGTAGCAACAATACAAAGATTCCAGAGGAGGTCGTGTGATTACCTGGGATGATTTCCGTCGAGACTTCAAAGCTCACCACATTCCACAAAGTGTTGTTGAGAGCAAGCGTGAGGAGTTCCGCAATCTCAAGCAAGGCAGCATGTCCGTGTATCAATACAATACTCAGTTTCAGAAACTCGCTCACTTCGCTAAGCAAGATGTTCCTGATGAAAAGAGCATGATCTATCAATTCAGAGGTGGCCTTAGAGAAGATTTGCAATTACCTCTCGTGCTTTTTGAGTCGACCAAGTATGATGATTTCTACAATATGGCACTGAAGCAAGAGGCTGCTTAGCTCAAGTGTGAGGCTTCTAAGAAGAGAGTCAGGGACGCAGTTCAGTCTTCTTCTTCCTCACTAGTGGCTGCTAAGCAACAGAAGTTCTGGTTGCCTTCTCCTCCTCCGTTTCGTCAGCCTTTCCAGCAGAAGAACAAAGGTGGCCATGGATCTTCCCACCCACCCAACCCTGGCTATCAGAACAAGTCTCAGAATCAAGCTCCAAAGTCGAATGCTCCTTATCATCGTCCACTCTCAGAGGTGATGCAACAAGTGTCAGCAGAAAGTTCACTATGCTAACAAGTGCTTCAATCAAAGGCGCCTTCCGCCTCCTCCTCCTGTGAGATCTTCCAGCAATGCAGTGACCAAGCATAATCCCAAGTTTGCAAAGGTCAACATGATGAACGCAGCTCAAGCGGAGGAATCTACTGATGTGATAATGGGTAATCTCTCAATTAATGATTTTCCTGCAAAAGTTCTTTTTGACACTGGTGCATCGCTTAGTTTCATCTCAAGACCATTTGCATCTAAGCATGAGTTGCATTTCCAAGAATTGCCTAGAACGTTAGCAGTTGTCTCTCCGGGCAAATGCATGAACGCAAGCTACATGGTTCCGGATGTTTCTATCAAGATGGGCAACTATAAATTTCTGTCTAAACCAATTGTCCTTGGTGACTCGGATATTGATCTAATTCTCGGGATGGACTGGCTTTCTAAGCACAAGGCTCAACTTGATTGTGCTGCCAGGGAAATTCAATTGACACACTCTTCTGAGGATGTGATTATCTATGCCGCTCATGACGAGACCATTCGGTTATTTTCTCTCAATGAGAAGGGCGAATTGGATGCTATTTCTCAAATTCCAGTCGTTTGTGAGTATCAAGATGTCTTTCCAGAAGAGCTTCCGGGTATGCCTCCGCACCGGCCAGTTCAGTTCGTTATCGATCTTCAGCCCGGCACTGAACCCGTTTGCAAGCGTCCATACAAGCTTGGACCCAAGGAGCTGAAAGAATTGAAGAAACAGCTTGATGAACAAGAGCGTCTGGGTTTGATCAGACCGAGTTCATCTCCATGGGGTTGTGGTGTTCTTTTTGTCCAGAAGAAGGATGGCACGGACCGACTTTGTGTCGACTACCGTCCATTGAACAAGAAGACAATTAAGAACAAGTATCCACTTCCCAACATCAATGAGCTATTCGAGCAACCTAAAGGTGCTAAAGTATTCTCCAAGCTTGACCTTCGAATGGGTTATCATCAGATTCGCATTCGTGAAGAAGATATTCCCAAGACAGCATTCAGAACAAGCTTTGGTTCTTATGAATATATTGTCATGTCTTTCGGCCTTGTCAATGCTCCTCCAACATTCTCTTGGATGATCAATTTCATCTTCAACCCCTATACCAATGAATTCGTCCTAGTGTATCTCGATGATATCTTGGTCTTCTCCAAGAATAAGAAGGATCATGCCAAACATTTGCGATTGGTGCTCGACAAGCTCAGAGAGTATCAATTCTATGCGAAGTTTTCCAAATGTGAGTTTTGGCTTGATGAAGTTCTTTACCTTGGTCATATCATCTCTGCCAAGGGCATCGCTGTTAATCCCGAGAAGGTGTCTGCAATTGTGAATTGGGAACCTCCTCAGAATGTCAAGCAGCTCCGCAGTTTTCTTGGTCTTGCAAGCTATTGCCGAAGATTCGTTGAGAATTTCTCTAAGATTGCAAAGCCTCTTTCCAACCTCCTCCAGAAACATGTGAAGTATGTCTGGACTCCTGAGTGTGACGTTGCTTTCAACACTCTCAAAGAGAAACTCGTCACAGCTCCTGTCTTGACTCCTCCTGACGAATCCAAGCCATTCGAAGTTTTCTGTGATGCTTCTCTTCAAGGTCTTGGTGCTATGTTAATGCAAGAGAAGAAAGTTGTGGCCTATACCTCTCGTCAGTTGAAGCCCAATGAAAAGAACTACCCCACTCACGATCTTGAGTTGGCGGCAGTTGTCCATGCATTAATAACATGAAGACATCTCTTGTTGGGAAGAAAAGTGGACATATTCACCGATCACAAGAGTCTCAAGTACATCTTCACTCAGCCAAACCTCAACCTCAGGCAAACTCGATGGGTCGAAATGATTCAAGAGTACAATCCGAGTATTGAATATACTCCAGGAAAGGCCAATGTCATTGCAGATGCTTTGAGCAGGAAGGCTTATTGCAACAGTTTAATTATCAAGCCATTCCAACCGGACCTTTGTGAAGCTTTCCGCAAACTCAATCTCCAAGTTGTTCCTCAAGGATTTCTTGCCAACCTCCTAGTCTCTCCTACTTTGGAAGATCAAATTCATGAGGCACAACTCCTGGATACCATGGTGAAGAAGGTGAAACGTGGTATCGACAAGGGTCTTTCCAAATACAAGTGCTATCGCATTGATGACAGAGACACTTTATTCTTCGAGGACCGGATTGTGGTTCCTAAAGGTGATCTAAGGAAAGTCATTATGAACGAGGCGCACAATTCTCTTCTTTCCATTCATCCTGGAAGTACGAAGATGTACCATGACCTCAAGCAGTCGTATTGGTGGACTCGAATGAAGCGAGAAATCGCTCAATTCGTGAATGAATGTGATGTCTGTCGAAGGGTGAAAGCAGAACACCAACGACCAGCTGGTCTCCTCCAACCTCTTGCTATCCCAGAATGGAAGTTTGATCATATCGAAATGGACTTCGTGACTGGATTTCCAAAGTCCAAGCGCGGAAATGATGCTATCTTCGTTGTCATCGACAAGCTTACTAAAGTGGCTCATTTCCTTCCAATCAAAGAATCTATCACAGCAGCTCAGTTGGCAGAGCTATACACCACCAGGATTGTCTCCTTGCACGGCATTCCACAATTGATTTCTTCAGATCATGGAAGCATCTTCACTTCTAAGTTCTGGGACTCCTTCCAGAAGGCCATGGGCACCAACATTCGCTTCAGCACAGCTTTCCATCCTCAAACTAGTGGCCAAGTCGAGCGAGTCAATCAAATTCTTGAAGATATGCTCAGGGCTTGTGTCATTTCCTTTGGCATGAAGTGGGAAGATTGTGTTCCATATGCCGAATTCTCCTACAACAACAGCTTCCAAGCGAGTTCGGGCAAGGCCCCATTTGAGATTCTCTATGGCAGAAAGTGTCGTACTCCTCTCAATTGGTCAGAGACTGGTGAACGCCAACTTCTTGGCAATGACTTAATCACAGAGGCTGAAGAAATGTGTAAAGTCATCCGTGAAAATCTCAAAGCCGCGCAATCGCGCCAGAAGAGTTACTATGATAGCAAGCACCGTGATTTGGCTTTCGAGATCGGAGACCATGTCTACCTCCGCGTCTCTCCAATGAAAGGCACTCGTCGCTTCGGTATCAAAGGGAAGCTTGCCCCTAGATACGTGGGTCCTTTCAAGATCATTGGCAAAAGAGGCGACCTCGCCTATCAACTTGAGCTTCCCTCCAACTTCGCGAACGTGCACGATGTGTTCCACGTGTCACAGCTTCGCAAGTGCTTCAAGACTCCTGAGCGCACCATCAACTTCGAAGAGATTGATCTCCAAGAAGATCTGTCTTATCATGAGCACCCCGTTGCTATTCTTGAAGAAACAGAGCGCAAGACTCGCAACAAGTCAATCAAATTCCTGAAAGTGAAGTGGTCGCACCATTCCGACTGAGAAACCACCTGGGAGCACGAGGAACACCTCCGTTCCGAATATCCGGAGTTCTTTCAGTCCTAGATCTCGGGACAAGATCCTCTCGTAGTGGTGGAGTGTTGTAACACCCCGGATGTAACTTTCCATATTAGTAACTCCAACTCTTGCCATTTTCGGCTATGTGTTATGATATTCCCTTCGTGGTCGGGTTTTGTCTCTTGTTTTGCATTTTGTTCATGTCATGCATCTCATATCATGTCATCATGTGCATCTCATTTGCATACGTGTTCGTCGTATGCATCCGAGCATTTTCCCTGTTGTCCGTTTTGCAATCCGACACTCCCACGTGCACCGGCGCACCCCTCTTGTTTCTTTTCGTGAGCGGGTGTTAAACGTTCTCGGAATGGACCGAGGCTTGCCAAGTGGCCTTGGTATACCACCGGTAGACCACCTGTCAAGTTTCGTTCCATTTGGAGGTCATTTGATGCTCCAATGGTTAACCGGGTAACCGCAAAGTCCTTTTGTGTGTTGCAGCAAATCCCCCTCCGAACAGCCCAAAACCCCATCTAAGTCCCCTCCATGCTGTCGGTCGTTCGATCACGATCGTGTGGGCGAAAACCGTGCCTCATTTGGACTCTCCTAGCTCCCTCTACCTATAAATATGTGTCTCCCCCGAAATTCTCACGCAAATCAAACCCTAGCCACGCTCCCTCCGCGCGCCGGACACGTCCGGTTCGCGCCGCCGCCCTCGCCCAATCCGCCGCCGCCACGTGTCCACCCCGCCGTCTCCACCGCCGCAGCCAGGAGAGCCCGGATCGGGCCCTCCCGGCCCATCTCCCCCGCCGCCCGGGTCGCCCGCTCCCCCGCGAGCCGCCGCGCCCGCGACCGCGCCTCCCCGCCACCCTGTGTCCGCCGCCAACCACCGGACCGCGCCGCCGCCCGCTGGTCGTCGCCCGCGCCGTCCCCGTCGCCTCCTCCTTCCCCGAGCCTCCCCACGACGAACTCCGGCGAGCCGCCCGCCTCGGTTCGCGTGCCGACGAGATCTGGACCGAAGGTTGACTTCTCCCCCTCTCGAATTTTTCTCCAAGTCCCGAAGTTCCAACATTCTGTTGCCATGTTCATTGCATCATAACTCTTTGCATACGGCTCTGTTTCATGCGTGTAATATATCAAAATGTTCTTCACGAGATGCTCTTCATTTTGTTCCATTTCGCCATGCTCATTAGATTCCATCTTGATGCCCAAATCTCTAGTGCAAGAGTGCTATGTGCTGTTTATTGCTGTTACCTATCAGAAATTGGTGATTTGTTATTTTTGTTGCAATTGATGTGTGCATCTTATGGGCATGAGCTCTACAGGTGTTTTGATCTATGCCATGCCATCTTTATAGAGGTTTATGCCATGTATTTTTGTGATCTATGTGGTGACTGGCACAAGCATGCAAACTAGGCTTCGTGATGTTTCTGTTTTCAGGGACAGGATTTTGTCTGTTACTGCTGTTATTTTGTTGCCATGTATCCATGTGTCTACAGTGAGATCCATGCTTATTTTGAGTATGTTCAGTAAGGATGTTTTGTAGATATAGTTGTGCTCTATCTATCCATGCCCCTGTTTGCAATTATGGAGTGTCATAACATGTCTTAATCTTTCTCTAATTTTGCTATAAAGTATTTCTGGCAGATTGTTTACGTGTTATTCAATTTTGCCAAGCTTGTTGTAGTTGATCCTTTCATGCTATGTATTTGCTCTTGCCATGGATATCTGCATAAACATGCCATCTTGCTTTAGGTATGCTTTTTTGTCATGAATTGCTTTGTGGTGAGTGAATCAAGCTCACCAAGGTTCCTTCATATTACTGTTTCTGCCATGCTCTGTTTTCTGCTAAGTCTGAAACCTGTTAACGAAACTTGCTATGTTTACATGGGTGCCATCATATCTTCTGGTCCTTTTTGGCTCATGGTCAGTAAGGGACTTTTGTTCTATGCATTTAGTAGATTCATGCTATGCCTTGTTTTTCTATGTTAAGTTCCTGTAGCATGTGTTTTGCTTGCTCTGAACATTGCTACCTGATGCTGTTTCAGCCATGTTCAGTATTTTCACTAAGTCTGTGAACCTGATATCTTTTGCACTTTTGCCATGCTTGTTTGAACCTGTTATTGTGTGATCTAGTCGTAGCTCAGTGTTCATCGTTTGTCAAGCATATCCTATAGATCACTACCATATACTTTGTTGCTATGTTGGGGTGCTGTAGCATAGTTACTTGTTGTATTCTAAGTGCTATCATGCTGTTAATCGCAGAATCGTGTCATTCTTGTTTTGCTTGCCATTTGCAAACCCTGCATCCGTTTCCGGTGATCTTTATATCGATTTCGACCGAAATCATCTCATCTTTCCAGTGGCATACTTGGTTTTCCAAGTTACTGCCTTGTTCATCCTTTTTCTTCCGGAGCACGCATATGCATCGCATATCACATCTCGCATATCATGCATCTATTGCATCATGTTGCTTATGCATTTCTCGTGAATGATTGTGGTTCCATTGCTTGTGTTCATGCTGTGGGTAGAGCCGGGAGACGAGTTCGTGAACGAGGAACCTGTTGAGTACGCTTACGAGGATCAAGCTTTCGACAACTCTGAGAACCTTGCAGGCAAGATGACCACACCCTCGAAATCACTTCTATCTTTGCTTTGCTAGTTGTTCACTCTATTGCTATGCTGTGCTACCTACCACTTGCTATATCATGCATCCCATATTGCCATGTCAAGCCTCTAACCATCCTTTCCTAGCAAACCGTTGTTTGGCTAAGTTACCGCTTTTGCTCAGCCTTCTTATAGCGTTGCTAGTTGCAGGTGAAGTTGAAGTTGGTTCCATGTTGGAACATGGATATTTTTGGAATATCACAATATCTCTTATTTAATTAATGCATCTATATATTTGGTAAAGGGTGGAAGGCTCGGCCTTATGCCTGGTGTTTTGTTCCACTCTTGCCGCCCTAGTTTCCGTCATACCGGTATTATGTTCCTTGAGTTTGCGTTCCTTACGCGGTTGGGTGATTTATGGGACCCCCTTGACAGTTCGGCTTGAATAAAACTCCTTCAGCAAGGCCCAACTTTGGTTTTACCATTTCCCACCTAAGCCTTTTTCCCTTGGGTTTTCGCGAGCCCGAGGATCATCTTTATTTTAAACCCCCGGGCCAGTGCTCCCCTGATTATTGGTCCAAACTGTCAGTCGCCGGTGGCCACCAGGGGCAACTCTGGGCTCGCCTATCGGAAGCTTGGACAATCCGGTGTGCCCTGAGAACGAGATATGTGCAGCTCCTATCGGGATTTGTCGGCACATTCGGGCGGCTTTGCTGGTCTTGTTTTACCATTGTCGAAATGTCTTGTAAACCGGGATTCCGAGACTGATCGGGTTTTCCTGGGAGAAGGTTTATCCTTCGTTGACCGTGAGAGCTTATAATGGGCTAAGTTGGGACACCCCTGCAGGGTATTTGTTGGAGATCGTAGCAGAATTTTAAAATTTTCTACGCATCACCAAGATCCATCTATGGAGTCTACTAGCAACGAGAGGGAAGGAGTGCATCTACATACCCTTGTAGATCGCGAGCGGAAGCGTTCAAGTGAACGGGGTTGATGGAGTCGTACTCGTCGTGATCCAAATCACCGATGACCGAGCGTCGAACGGACGGCACCTCCGCGTTCAACACACGTACGGAGCAGCGACGTCTCCTCCTTCTTGATCCAGCAAGGGGGAAGGAGAGGTTGATGGAGATCCAGTAGCACGACGGCGTGGTGGTGGAAGTAGCGGGAATCCCGGCAGGGCTTCGCCAAGCACAAGCGGGAGAGAGAGGTGTCACGGGAGGGAGAGGGAGGCGCCAGGGGCTAGGGTACAGCAGCCCTCCCTCCCCCCTTTATATAGGCCCCTGGGGGCGCCGGCCCTGGGATCCCATCTATGGGGGGGCGGCGGCCAAGGGGGGAAACTTCCCCCCCCCCCCAAGTCAGGTGGGGCGCCCCCACCCCCAGGGTTTCCAACCCTAGGCGCAGGGGGAGGCCCATGGGGGGCGCACCAGCCCACTAGGGGCTGGTTCCCCTCCCACTTCAGCCCATGGGGCCCTCCGGGATAGGTGGCCCCACCCGGTGGACCTCCGGGACCCTTCCAGTGGTCCCGGTACAATACCGATAACCCCCGAAACTTTCCCGGTGGCCGAAACTGGACTCCCTATATATAATTCTTCACCTCCGGACCATTCCGGAACTCCTCGTGACGTCCGGGATCTCATCCGGGACTCCGAACAACTTTCGGGTTTCTGCATACTAATATCTCTACAACCCTAGCGTCACCGAACCTTAAGTGTGTAGACCCTACGGGTTCGGGAGACATGCAGACATGACCGAGACGCCTCTCCGGTCAATAACCAACAGCGGGATCTGGATACCCATGTTGGCTCCCACATGTTCCACGATGATCTCATCGGATGAACCACGATGTCGAGGATTCAATCAATCCCGTATACAATTCCCTTTGTCAATCGGTACGTTACTTGCCCGAGATTCGATCGTCGGTATCCCAATACCTTGTTCAATCTCGTTACCGGCAAGTCACTTTACTCGTACCGTAATGCATGATCCCGTGGCTAACTCCTTAGTCACATTGAGCTCATTATGATGATGCATTACCGAGTGGGCCCAGAGATACCTCTCCGTCATACGGAGTGACAAATCCCAGTCTCGATCCGTGCCAACTCAACAGACACTTTCGGAGATACCCGTAGTGCACCTTTATAGTCACCCAGTTACGTTGTGACGTTTGGTACACCCAAAGCACTCCTACGGTATCCGGGAGTTGCACGATCTCATGGTCTAAGGAAATGATACTTGACATTGGAAAAGCTCTAGCAAACGAACTACACGATCTTTTGTGCTATGCTTAGGATTGGGTCTTGTCCATCACATCATTCTCCTAATGATGTGATCCCGTTATCAATGACATCCAATGTCCATAGTCAGGAAACCATGACTATCTGTTGATCAACGAGCTAGTCAACTAGAGGCTTACTAGGGACACGTTGTGGTCTATGTATTCACACATGTATTACGATTTCCGGATAACACAATTATAGCATGAACAATAGACAATTATCATGAACAAGGAAATATAATAATAACCATTTATTATTGCCTCTAGGGCATATTTCCAACAGTCTCCCACTTGCACTAGAGTCAATAATCTAGTTACATTGTGATGAATCGAACACCCATAGAGTTCTGGTGTTGATCATGTTTTGCTCTAGGGAGAGGTTTAGTCAACGGATCTGCTACATTCAGGTCCGTATGTACTTTACAAATATCTATGTCTCCATTTTGAACACTTTCACGAATGGAGTTGAAGCGACGCTTGATATGCCTGGTCTTCCTGTGAAACCTGGGCTCCTTGGCAAGGGCAATAGCTCCAGTGTTGTCACAGAAGAGAGTCATCGGGCCCGACGCATTGGGAATCACCCCTAGGTCGGTAATGAACTCCTTCATCCAGATTGCTTCTTGCGCTGCCTCTGAGGCTGCCATGTACTCCGCTTCACATGTAGATCCCGCCACGACGCTTTGCTTGCAACTGCACCAGCTTACTGCCCCTCCATTCAAAATATACACGTATCCGGTTTGTGACTTCGAGTCATCCAGATCTGTGTCGAAGCTAGCGTCGACGTAACCCTTTACGACGAGCTCTTCGTCACCTCCATAAACGAGAAACATATCCTTAGTCCTCTTCAGGTACTTCAGGATATTCTTGACCGCTGTCCAGTGTTCCATGCCGGGATTACTTTGGTACCTTCCTACCAAACTTACGGCAAGGTTTACATCAGGTCTGGTACACAGCATGGCATACATAATAGACCCTATGGCCGAGGCATAGGGGATGACACTCATCTTTTCTCTATCTTCTGCCGTGGTCGGGCATTGAGCCGTGCTCAATTGCACACCTTGCAATACAGGCAAGAACCCCTTCTTGGACTGATCCATATTGAACTTCTTCAATATCTTGTCAAGGTACGTACTCTGTGAAAGACCAATGAGGCGTCTTGATCTATCTCTATAGATCTTGATGCCTAATATATAAGCAGCTTCTCCAAGGTCCTTCATTGAAAAACACTTATTCAAATAGGCCTTTATACTTTCCAAGAATTCTATATCATTTCCCATCAATAGTATGTCATCCACATATAATAAGAGAAATGCTACAGAGCTCCCACTCACTTTCTTGTAAACACAGGCTTCTCCATAAGTCTGTGTAAACCCAAACGCTTTGATCATCTCATCAAATCGAATGTTCCAACTCCGAGATGCTTGCACCAGCCCATAGATGGAGCGCTGGAGCTTGCATACCTTGTTAGCATTCTTAGGATCGACAAAACCTTCCGGCTGCATCATATACAATTCTTCCTTAAGAAAGCCGTTAAGGAATGCCGTTTTGACGTCCATTTGCCATATCTCATAATCATAGAATGCGGCAATTGCTAACATGATTCGGACGGACTTCAGCTTCGCTACGGGTGAGAAAGTCTCATCGTAGTCAACCCCTTGAACTTGTCGATAACCCTTAGCGACAAGTCGAGCCTTATAGATGGTCACGTTACCATCCGCGTCTGTCTTCTTCTTAAAGATCCATTTATTTTCTATGGCTCGCCGATCATCGGGCAAGTCAGTCAAAGTCCATACTTCGTTTTCATACATGGATCCTATCTCGGATTTCATGGCTTCTAGCCATTTGTCGGAATCCGGGCCCGCCATCGCTTCTTCATAGTTCGAAGGTTCACCGTTGTTTAACAACATGATTTCCAGGACAGGGTTGCCGTACCACTCTGGTGCGGAACGTGTCCTTGTGGACCTACGAAGTTCAGCAGTAACTTGATCCGAAGCTTCATGATCATCATCATTAACTTCCTCCCCAGTCGGTGTAGGCACCACAGGAACATCTTCCCGCGCTGCGCTACTTTCCGGTTCGGAAGGGGTGACTATCACCTCATCAAGTTCCACTTTCCTCCCACTTAATTCTTTCGAGAGAAACTCTTTCTCCAGAAAGGACCCGTTCTTGGCAACAAAGATCTTGCCTTCGGATCTGAGGTAGAAGGTATACCCAATGGTTTCCTTAGGGTATCCTATGAAGACGCATTTTTCCGACTTGGGTTCGAGCTTTTCAGGTTGAAGTTTCTTGACATAAGCATCGCATCCCCAAACTTTTAGAAACGACAGCTTAGGTTTCTTCCCAAACCATAATTCATACGGTGTCGTCTCAACGGATTTCGACGGAGCCCTATTTAAAGTGAATGCGGCAGTCTCTAAAGCATAGCCCCAAAATGAGAGCGGTAGATCGGTAAGAGACATCATAGATCGCACCATATCCAATAGAGTGCGATTACGACGTTCGGACACACCATTTCGCTGAGGTGTTCCAGGCGGCGTGAGTTGTGAAACGATTCCACATTTCCTTAAGTGCGTACCAAATTCGTGACTTAAATATTCTCCTCCACGATCTGATCGTAAGAACTTTATTTTCCTGTCACGTTGATTCTCAACCTCACTCTGAAATTCCTTGAACTTTTCAAAGGTCTCAGACTTGTGTTTCATTAGGTAGACATACCCATATCTACTTAAGTCATCAGTGAGAGTGAGAACATAACGATAGCCACCGCGAGCCTCAACACTCATTGGACCGCACACATCGGTATGTATGATTTCCAATAAGTTGGTTGCTCGCTCCATTGTTCCGGAGAACGGAGTCTTGGTCATCTTACCCATGAGGCATGGTTCGCACGTGTCAAATGATTCGTAATCAAGAGACTCCAAAAGTCCATCTGCATGGAGCTTCTTCATGCGCTTGACACCAATGTGACCAAGGCGGCAGTGCCACAAGTATGTGGGACTATCGTTATCAACTTTACATCTTTTGGTATTCACACTATGAATATGTGTAACATCACGTTCGAGATTCATCAAGAATAAACCATTGACCAGCGGGGCATGACCATAAAACATATCTCTCATATAAATAGAACAACCATTATTCTCGGATTTAAATGAGTAGCCATCTCGAATTAAACGAGATCCAGATACAATGTTCATGCTCAAAGCTGGCACTAAATAACAATTATTGAGGTTTAAAACTAATCCCGTAGGTAAATGCAGAGGTAGCGTGCCGACGGCGATCACATCGACCTTGGAACCATTCCCGACGCGCATCGTCACCTCGTCCTTCGCCAGTCTCCGCTTATTCCGCAGCTCCTGTTTTGAGTTACAAATATGAGCAACCGCACCGGTATCAAATACCCAGGAGCTACTACGAGTACTGGTAAGGTACACATCAATTACATGTATATCACATATACCTTTGGTGTTGCCGGCCTTCTTGTCCGCTAAGTATTTGGGGCAGTTCCGCTTCCAGTGACCACTTCCCTTGCAATAAAAGCACTCAGTCTCAGGCTTGGGTCCATTCCTTGGCTTCTTCCCGGCAACTGGCTTACCGGGCGCGGCAACTCCCTTGCCGTCCTTTCTTGAAGTTCTTCTTACCCTTGCCTTTCTTGAACTTAGTGGTTTTATTCACCATCAACACTTGATGTTCCTTTTTGATCTCCACCTCCGCTGATTTCAGCATTGAATATACCTCAGGAATGGTCTTTTCCATCCCCTGCATATTGAAGTTCATCACAAAGCTCTTGTAGCTTGGTGGAAGCGACTGAAGGATTCTGTCAATGACCGCGTCATCCGGGAGATTAACTCCCAGCTGAGACAAGCGGTTGTGTAACCCAGACATTCTGAGTATGTGCTCACTGACAGAACTATTTTCCTCCATTTTACAACTGAAGAACTTGTCGGAGACTTCATATCTCTCGACCCGGGCATGAGCTTGGAAAACCATTTTCAGCTCTTCGAACATCTCATATGCTCCATGTTTCTCAAAACGCTTTTGGAGCCCCGGTTCTAAGCTGTAAAGCATGCCGCACTGAACGAGGGAGTAATCATCAGCACGTGATTGCCAAGCGTTCATAACGTCTTGGTTCTCTGGGATGGGTGCTTCACCTAGCGGTGCTTCTAGGACATAATCTTTCTTGGCAGCTATGAGGATGATCCTCAGGTTCCGGACCCAGTCCGTATAGTTGCTGCCATCATCTTTCAGCTTGGTTTTCTCTAGGAACGCGTTGAAGTTGAGGACAACGTGGGCCATTTGATCTACAAGACATATTGTAAAGATTTTAGACTAAGTTCATGATAATTAAGTTCATCTAATCAAATTATTCAATGAACTCCCACTCAGATAGACATCCCTCTAGTCATCTAAGTGAAACATGATCCGAGTTAACTAGGCCGTGTCCGATCATCACGTGAGACGGACTAGTCAAGATCGGTGAACATCTCCATGTTGATCGTATCTTCTATACGACTCATGCTCGACCTTTCGGTCTTCCGTGTTCCGAGGCCATGTCTGTACATGCTAGGCTCGTCAAGTCAACCTAAGTGTATTGCGTGTGTTCCGAGGCCATGTCTGTACATGCTAGGCTCGTCAACACCCGTTGTATGCGAACGTTAGAATCTATCACACCCGATCATCACGTGGTGCTTCGAAACAACGAACCT
This sequence comes from Triticum aestivum, assembly GCF_018294505.1. Taxonomy (NCBI): domain Eukaryota; kingdom Viridiplantae; phylum Streptophyta; class Magnoliopsida; order Poales; family Poaceae; genus Triticum; species Triticum aestivum. The sequence goes on from NC_057799.1 coordinate 83,085,678, forward strand.
TCGCAACGGTGCACAGTTAGGGGGAACACTTTCTTGAAATTATTATAAGGGATCATCTTACTTACTACCGTCGTTCTAAGCAAATAAGATGCAAAACATGATAAACATCACATGTAATCAAATAGTGACATGATATGGCCAATATCATTTTGCTCCTTTGATCTCCATCTTCGGGGCGCCATGATCATCTTCGTCACCGGCATGACACCATGATCTCCATCATCGTGTCTTCATGAAGTTGTCACGCCAACGATTACTTCTACTTCTATGGCTAACGCGTTTAGCAATAAAGTAAAGTAATTTACATGGCGTTATTCAATGACACGCAGGTCATACAAAAAATAAAGACAACTCCTATGGCTCCTGCCGGTTGTCATACTCATCGACATGCAAGTCGTGATTCCTATTACAAGAATATGATCAATCTCATACATCACATATATCTCATTCATCACATCCTTTTGGCCATATCACATCACAAGGCACATGCTGCAAAAACAAGTTAGACGTCCTCTAATTGTTGTTGCAAGTTTTTACGTGGCTTCTATAGGTTTCTAGCAAGAACGTTTCTTACCTACGTAAAACCACAACGTGATATGCCAATTTCTATTTACCCTTCATAAGGAACCTTTTCATCGAATCCGTTCCGACTAAAGTGGGAGAGACAGACACCCGCTAGCCACCTTATGCAACTAGTGCATGTCAGTCGGTGGAACCTGTCTCACGTAAGCGTACGTGTAAGGTCGGTCCGGGCCGCTTCATCCCACAATACCGCCGAAACAAGATAAGACTAGTAGTGGCAAGAAAAATTGACAACATCTACGCCCACAACTGCTTTGTGTTCTACTCGTGCATAGTAACTACGCATAGGCCTGGCTCATGATGCCACTGTTGGAGATCGTAGCAGAATTTTAAAATTTTCTACGCATCACCAAGATCCATCTATGGAGTCTACTAGCAACGAGAGGGAAGGAGTGCATCTACATACCCTAGTAGATCGAGAGCGGAAGCGTTCAAGTGAACGGGGTTGATGGAGTCGTACTCGTCGTGATCCAAATCACCGATGACCGAGCGCCGAACGGACGGCACCTCCGCTTTCAACACACGTACGGAGCAGCGACGTCTCCTCCTTCTTGATCCAGCAAGGGGGAAGGAGAGGTTGATGGAGATCCAGCAGCACGACGGCGTGGTGGTGGAAGTAGCGGGAATCCCGGCAGGGCTTCGCCAAGCACAAGCGGGAGAGAGAGGTGTCACGGGAGGGAGAGGGAGGCGCCAGGGGCTAGGGTACAGAAGCCCTCCCTCCCCCCCTTTATATAGGCCCCCTGGGGGGGGCCGGCCCTGGGATCCCATCTATGGGGGGGCGGCCAAGGGGGAGGGAAACTTCCCCCCCCCCCAAGTCACGTGGGGCGCCCCCCACCCCTAGGGTTTCCAACCCTAGGCGCAGGGGGAGGCCCATGGGGGGCGCACCAGCCCACTAGGGGCTGGTTCCCCTCCCACTTCAGCCCATGGGGCCCTCCGGGATAGGTGGACCCACCCGGTGGACCCCCGGGACCCTTCCGGTGGTCCCGGTACAATACCGATAACCCCCGAAACTTTCCCGGTGGCCGAAACTGGACTTCCTATATATAATTCTTCACCTCCGGACCATTCCGGAACTCCTCGTGACGTCCGGGATCTCATCCGGGACTCCGAACAACTTTCGGGTTTCCGCATACTAATATCTCTACAACCCTAGCGTCACCGAACCTTAAGTGTGTAGACCCTACGGGTTCGGGAGACATGCAGACATGACCGAGACGCCTCTCCGGTCAATAACCAACAGCGGGATCTGGATACCCAAGTTGGCTCCCACATGTTCCACGATGATCTCATCGGATGAACCACGATGTCGAGGATTCAATCAATCCCGTATACAATTCCCTTTGTCAATCGGTACGTTACTTGCCCGAGATTCGATCGTCGGTATCCCAATACCTTGTTCAATCTCGTTACCGGCAAGTCACTTTACTCGTACCGTAATGCATGATCCTGTGGCTAACTCCTTAGTCACATTGAGCTCGTTATGATGATGCATTACCGAGTGGGCCCAGAGATACCTCTCCGTCATACGGAGTGACAAATCCCAGTCTCGATCCGTGCCAACTCAACAGACACTTTCGGAGATACCCGTAGTGCACCTTTATAGTCACCCAGTTACGTTGTGACGTTTGGTACACCCAAAGCACTCCTACGGTATCCAGGAGTTGCACGATCTCATGGTCTAAGGAAATGATACTTGACATTGGAAAAGCTCTAGCAAACGAACTACACGATCTTTTGTGCTATGCTTAAGATTGGGTCTTGTCCATCACATCATTCTCCTAATGATGTGATCCCGTTATCAATGACATCCAATGTCCATAGTCAGGAAACCATGACTATCTGTTGATCAACAAGCTAGTCAACTAGAGGCTTACTAGGGACACGTTGTGGTCTATGTATTCACACATGTATTACGATTTCCGGATAACACAATTATAGCATGAACAATAGACAATTATCATGAACAAATAAATATAATAATAACCATTTATTATTGCCTCTAGGGCATATTTCCAACAGTATTATCTTTCGAAAGCCGTGACCGCGATTATGAGGCAGATGGGAATTTGTTAATGTCCGGTTGTAGAGAACTTGACATTTGACTTAATTAAAATACATCAACTGTGTATGTAGCCGTGATGGTCTCTTCTCGGCGGAGTCCGGGAAGTGAACACGGTTTGAGTTATGCATGACCGTAAGTAGTTTCAGGATCACTTCTTGATCTTTTCTAGCTTCGCGACCGTTGCGTTGCTTCTCTTCTCGCTCTCATTTGCGTTTGTTAGCCACCATATATGCTTAGTGCTTGCTGCAGCTCCACCTCATTACACCATCCTTTCCTATAAGCTTAAATAGTCTTGATCTCGCGGGTGTGAGATTGCTGAGTCCTCGTGACTCACAGATTCTACCAAAACAGTTGCAGGTGCCGACGATACCAGTGCAGAGGAGGCAACCGAGCTCAAGTGGGAGTTCGACGAGGAACGTGGTCGTTACTATGTTTCGTTTCCTGATGATCAGTAGTGGAGCCTAGTTGGGACGATCGGGGATATAGCATTTGGGGTTTATCTTATTTTCATTTGGTTTTGACCGTAGTCGGTCTATGTGTGGATTTTGGATGATGTATGAATTAATTTATGTATTGTGTGAAGTGGCGATTGTAAGCCAACTCTCGTTATCCCATTCTTGTTCATTACATGGGATTGTGTGAAGATGACCCTTCTTGCGACAATTCCTACAATGCGGTTATGCCTCTAAGTCGTGCCTCGACACGTAGGAGATATAGCCGCATCGTGGGCGTTACACAATGCGAGCCTCCGACAACAATATTCAGCTTTGTATCATATTGTTCGCGATAAGAATGACACTCTTGCACATGTGCTCAATTCATCCTCGTTGGATATTTTTTCGGACGGGATTTGATTGGCCTCCGTATTATGTCATGGCAAAATCTTTTATCCTGATTAGATTAATCTAATACAAGGATGAAATGTGTTTCGCTGGAACCTCACTACATATGGGTCATTCACAGTCTACCATCGCTCACACGTTCAGAGGTCCCAGTAATAATAACAAGAAAATTTGAAAGTCGAAAATTCCACTAAAGGTTAAAATCTCCGTGTAGTATCTTCGGAGGGAAGTTGTATTAACCAAAGATAACATCATTGTTGCAATTGCCAAGGAAAGAAGAAGTGTAGCATTTGTACTCACGACTAGACAATCAAGCACCACTTTTTCTAGTTCAAGTTTGCGCGCCAAACATCCAAATAGCGTTCAATCTTTATCCACGCACAAGTGTTGCCAATATTTTTTATCACTCGTTGGACGGTACTTCAAATAGATTCAGAATGCTAATAAGAGTGAGAGTGTATGCTTTATTATGGTCCATTTGCCTATGTAGAAATGATTTGGTTTTTAGTGACAAAAGCTCTTCTCCTTTGATATTATTTTTTCACGTTTATGGTCTACGCTACACCGAACGAAGAACCAATTGTTGTTCACGACGGTGTGTACACCAATGAGATTTTTACCCAGTATGGAGCATAATCACTGGAGCATATTTTATTCTTTATTATATTTTTTGTCTTCTTCGGAGAAAAAAAATGTTCAACCAAAACTCTTTTAGGAAATCAAAAAATCCACACTACCTTCTTCGAAATCAATAAACTGTTGGGTGAAGGATGTGTGATGATGAACGCGTGTAGGGAGGTGGTGGCGTCGACGGCAGGTCTGGCAGGGTCGATGCATTACTACCTGCTCTGAAGATGAATTGGTGGAATATGGTGGTGACGGCCTCTGCAGCGCGCGCATGCGGTGCACACTGAGAGTGCGCTGGACCAGTGTGTGACCCAGACCCGGCAGTTCGGCTTGGCTGAGGTCTCCCACTTTAGATGTTGGGCTTTGGTGTGAGGTGTGAGTATGCAGCCCCGACAATATACACCCCTTCATCAAGTGGATAGGAGTAACAAGGATGTTGCCAATGGTAGCTTCAAACTTATTAATGTATTACTACTTTGTAAATTCTAGGTGAATAATTACTCCTTTTTGAAAAGAAACAAAAAATCCAAATGCGAAGTAAATGTACATACACGTCAGTCAAGAGAACGTCTAAGAAAGCCTGGCGAGAACCATGGCGTAGAGGAGCTCGTTCCACGCGTCGGGCACACCGGGCAGGCACCAGTGGCTGCAGTCCTCCCTCTGCCCCACCAGCATCCTCGCCGACGGCTCCACATTGTACACCGCCGGGTGGCCGTCCCTCCTGTGCGCCGTCATCAGCGTCACGTTCATCACACGCAGGTCCCTCACCACGGCCGATTCCGGTCCCCCAAACGCCGGCTGCAGCATTCCCGGCCACCGGCCCAGCGAGATTCCGGTCATGTTCAGCTCCGGCAGCGTCTCCTTGCCGCAGCTCCCGCCATTTGTGCCCCTGCAAAGCAACAAGCAAATTGCTACTTATCTGTGCAAATCATGGCTGAAATTCACAAGACCAGCAGAGGAGACGTGCCTATTGTGCGCCGGCGAGTAGGTTCTGAACACGGCCAGGGTCTTGCTGCCGTCCACCTCCTTCTGGACCCATTCGTGCACTGTGTCCATGGCCCTCTGGTAGGCCGCCTCCACGCTCATGTCCAGCCTCAGCCTCTTGCCTTCCTGGAAGTAGCAATGCCTGGCACAGCAAGGTCAAGCCATGGAACCCGAGGAGCAGCCATTTTAAGCGATCCATAAAACACACATACAGCTGCTGGAGCCGGTCGTGGTTCCACCAGTGGCCGGAGTTGAAGACGAGCACGTCGGCGCCCTTCCACAGGTGCGCCCTGGAGTCCATAGCGCGGAGCTGGAGCGTGGAGCGGACGTGCCTGGGCGCGCGGCGGGGGCGGCCGCCGCGCCGGACCAGGTACGGCGACCGGTAGTGCTCCACCGTGAGGTTGTGGCGAAGGAACCGGAAGGAGAGGAAGCCCTTGTGCTTGGTGATGGGGCTCCCGTGCTCCTCGCGCACCGAGGCCCCGGCGTCGGCGACGGCGGAGGAGAGCATGCAGAGCATCGACTCCCACTGGTTGCGCCCGATCGAGTCGCCGACGAACACCAGCCGGCGGTTCCGGAGCACCTCCAGCAGTTTCTCGGCGTCGAACCTGCAAGCGATCGACGAGCAATGTTAAGTTGTTAACTAATAACAGATAATAATAAAAAAGTGCAGTTCCATCCATGAAACCATGCCGCCATGGTGCAAACCTCGGGAGCTCGCAGCGCCTCGGACGCCACCTCCACCTGGCGTACCCGTCGTCCGGCCGGCCGTTCTCCCGGCACTGGAACCCCACGTCGACGAAAGGGCACTCCCTCGAGTCGTACAGGGGGGCCACGCCCGCTTCCTCGCGCACCCACTCGCCGTCGGTTAACATGCCGTCGTGATCAACGTGGCCGCAGTACCGGCGGGCGTTGTCGACGGCGGCGTCTCCGTCCGTCGTCAAGACGACGGCGCCGGCGCGTGCCCTGACGACCACGCTGACCTCCCCGGCGAGCCTGGCGGCCCCGAAGCCCGAGGAGAGGGTGGCGGCGAGGAGCAGCGAGGCGGCGGAGAGGAGGACGCAGGCGCTCCAGAGCACGGCGTGGTCGCCGCTGAGCTGCCTCGCCCGCCTCCTCGCGCTCGCCATCTCCATGACCATGACGCGCTCTCCTCCCCGCTGCCGCTCGAGACTTGGCCGTATCTGCGTGGCATGGCACGTAATAGTAGCACAGAGGATCGATCGCTTGGGTTTGATCGCTTGCTGGCGTGAAAAATCTGCTCTGGTTTCTTCTTGTGTTTTGAGAACGGTTGCTTTCGCTGAAACAAAGTGAGGAAGGAAGAGAGAACGGTTGCTTTGTTCGGTTGCTCCTGGATTCAGTGGAGGAACCGACGCGCTGGTAGTGGAGGGAACTTGGCATGGTGTGCCCCGGCTCCGGAGAGCCCGAAGAAGCGATGGCGGGGTGCGGTTGGAAGTATTTGCGCCGTTGCGTGTATATATACCTCGGATTTGTGTGTCACTGCCATTTGTGTGCACATGTCAGAAGAGAGGAGATATGCTCGAACTAGTACAGTACATGCCAGCCCCGCCGGCAGCTAGATCCGCTGCCCGGTCGGGAGGGCATGCACGGCACGATGGAGCCTCTCATCTCCGCGCCTCCGGCCTCGCCGTGCCCGGCCCTCACACCACGCCGGTCGCGCCCGCGTGCTAGATATGACGATATCGATAGCCAGGAGTCTGGCCGCTCTCATCGGCCACCCTGCACCAGGCAGAGAGCTGGTGTGGGCGCAAAGCCGTGCACATGCTCAAGCCCCGTCTTTGGCTTTCCTGGTTGAAAAAATATTCCGCTGCCAAAGTGCCAATCGTCATGTTTCGTGGTGTTATATAGGGTATGCTTGTAGTAGCCTCGTCTCGTGTTTAAGCAAGAACAAGAAGTTGGTCCAAAATCACTCAGGTTCGTCTCGCTAGTCTGCACTTCCTCACCCAAACCTGCTATCACTGTCCCGCTACATCCATTCACACCACAATGTTCGCACCTGTATGAGCTAAATACCTCATCGGGGGCAGGAAACTAGGAACGAGTAGAATACTTTTTAGCTATTGATGATGATGATAATCAAGCTCTGGAGCTTGAACGCGTCAATAAAGAAAGTACAACTACAATTGTGTCAGCATCAACGATAAAAAGTAGCAGCACGTGGATTAAAACAAAAAGGAAACAATGTATACTGTAGTATCACCTATCAGTCAATCTCCACATTGGCATACCCCTCTTTTTTTCTCCCTTCCTTTTTAACCTTTTTAACACCCATGTCTTCCTTAAACCTGAACTAATATAAGGAGTACAACGCTACAGATCCCACAGAATGTACATGTAAAGTTGTAACCAACAGGTTTTACTTCTCGTGATCTTCATTCGAGGTGTCAATCCTGATTACAAGAGGTTGATGCAGGTCCGAGGGAGAGGCCGCCACCGGAAGCTGCGGGGCTCCTAGATCCGCCTCCCCATTCTCTGCCAGCGCCTTGTCCAGAGCAGATTTTGCGACTCTTGTGACGCATATAATCAAGAGAACTGCAGCATGACACGAGGAAAATCATCAGCATATACTTGCAAATGTAAGCAGGAGTAGAGTGACAACAAAGAATAACGGAGGAACTGGCACTTACTGGACATTGCAAAGCCAGAAATTATGAGAACCTGTGAAGAACAAAGAAGTCGTTAAAAGCAGTGTATAACAGTGGCACCTACTTTTAAAAACGGTCAAACAACTTGAAGGACATGTATATAATTGGAGATGGGGTAGATATGACTCCACCTGTTCATTTCTTTTACTGTCAATTATGAGAAAAAATATGGCACTTTTGCCTACTTGATCACATTACATGTTAGCATTTTTCTTCCACATTTCACCTTAAGCTAAACATCAAATGTAGACGACAGCTTTTTAGTGCTACCAGGAAATACCAAGCACATTTTCCTACCATACATACACCAATATGCCACTACAACATACTCCCTCCGTCCCCTAATATAAGAGCGTTTATTACACTAGTGCAGTGTCAAAAACGCTCTTGTATTATGGGACGGAGGGAGTACTTGTGGACTGTGACGAAATTTGCATCGTTAAAAATAACTCTGGAACTTGATAGATCATGCTCATGCATGCAACTTAAGTTTTTGCAAAAGCCTGACCAAATATGAAAAGAACCCAAATGCAAACAAAGTGTATACTACAAAATTGCTATGAACGATTTTCAATTATCTAAATTCTGCACAATAAACGTCACATGGTTCATGGCAAGCATGAATGATCGAAAAGGAACCTGGAAGAACCCCAAGCCATACAACAGAGGAAACGTCAACAATAATTATGGACTCATGACAAACATGATACCTACTCCAAAAATTAATACAGGAAAATGCTACAATACTCAATTGCTCACCCATCTGGTAGTCGAGATCTCACTCCATCCATGTGTCACATCTGATAGATCTTTTAATGTTGTTCCCACATATACCAAGGCGAGAGTGATTGGCTGGCAAAAGAATAAATATGATTAGCAACAAAGGTCACAAACACCTGATAGTTTAAGATCAGCTCTTTTAGTTAAAGGTAACAAAACCTGCAAGTTAGCAGATGTTTGTATCATGTTACATGTGACCATGTTTCGTGTGGAAATACAGTGATATGCTGAATTGCTGATTAAGGAACTGTGGAACCGAACACGGATTTCTGAAAATAATTATGTCTACTCGTACAACAGTGCACGAAGCAGCAAATTACACAAAGCCTGACGGTGAATGCATGGTCAAAAGACAAGGTTGCTGATGGTTACAACATGAGGTTTCATTAGGTCAACTGGCCAGCCAGTATGTGCCAGCACCAAAATTAGATAACGAAGAGAAGAACTTGAAGCATACCATCATTCCCAGCCAAGATGCCAGCATGTATTCCACAATGCCAACAGGAGTGACAGACAACAGGTAGTTCAACATGTTAAATGGAAGTAGAGGTACAAGCCGTAGTAGCAACACGATCTGTGAACAAAAATATGAAAAGCGTAAATAACTAGGTTTATTGTGATATGCAGGAGAATTCCAATAACATATATTGAAACACGACAAGTTAAAACTGTGAAACAGTCACAGAAAATGCAAAATTGTGGGGGTAAGAAGCAGCACCAAAAAACCGCATATACTGATACACGTACGAGTTAAAACTAAAAAAATAAGTCCTTGGGCATTCATAAATTGTGGGGCAAGAACCAGCACCGAAAAACCACAAAATCACGCAAATTACTCCAACAAAATCATAAAAACAAGAAAATATGCTTCCTTGATAATTATATGTCGGAAATCTCAGGTTTCTAGTACCACCTTTGGACATTACTCATAGCAATAGTCTTAATTTTTGAAATTTTAACAATCATGTGGAACTGAAACATTTGCAGAACACTTGGCAGTTATTGTGTTTTTCACATCACAGAGCTATAACATCCAATCCGCAAGAAGTTACCTTGAAGCCAGACCTTTGAATGGCTATAGCTACTGCTTGAAACTTGGGGTAATCTTTGCATTTGGAGAGAACATACGGCCTTCCAATCTGCAAGTCATATAGAACTATAAGATATAAACATTAAATGCACCATTAAAGATGAAACTAAGAGGCAGAAATTAAAGCCTCCACAGACCAGGGGAGCATATCTATACGTATTTTATCATATTATCTTCTTACGTAATTACAGTTGATAAAGAAGAAGAAAATGCAACATATAATTTAGGTCCCACAATATATGAGAAAACATTGTCAGGAAGATGGAATTACGTTAATTGGTGACTGGTTCTTGAGCAGTGAATTTGTTATCAGTGACAACATGCAATTTACTTTCAAATTACAAGAGCATTAAGTTCCTCCTTACCGTTCTACCAAGCAAAAATGCAGCAGTTGCGCCAATTGTCGCTCCAATGGAATCAGCAACAAACCCAACGGGCAGGCCAAATAGATAACCACCCCCAAGCTAAACAAGCAGATAATGCACACCAATCAGCCAATTAATACTACGTCAAATAAAGAGGAGAGCATAACAAACGGAAGTTCCATCAGAAGTGACTGCTAACAGAAAAATCAATTCGTGCTTACTGTGAGTATTGAGGCTGGAACAGCTAAGACCGTCAAAGGGATGTAAGCAAGGGCCCTGCAATGCACAACACGCCAATTATGAACAATATATCTCAAAATATTCTTTCAAATATGAAGCTGAAATTTTGATCTTGAGCAACAGCTGTGTAAACCACCCTCCTTTTTGTGCGTAAGTGTGGTGTGTGGTGTAGGCCTTGGGTTGTGCTGGAAAACTGGTCCACTCAAAGGGCACTAGGAAGGTGGTCACGAGTGAGGAGTGTGAAAAATGGAATGCCTAAGTAGTTAGCATGGTAGAGAAGAGTGGAGGACATTGTATTCAGTTGAATTCACTATGCCAATACAATCATGTAACAAAGGGGAGAGATTACTTACAATACCAAAGGACCCCATGCACCAAGGTTCTCTTTGATCCAAACAAGAAAATCCTTCAAAATCTGTCAATGTCATATCGAAACTCATCATGAATAAAATGAGAAGAGTAAGTATTTGAAGCAAAAACGTGTATGTTGTGTTAAGGACAAACATTAAACTGTGGCATCTAGTAGAAAGGTAAACAAAGAACGAAAGAAGAAGAAAAAGGTTTAGAACTATAGTCGCAATAAAAAATGTTAACACGGAAAATTTAGAGACAGATTAGATTTAGTTTCAATAATTCTAGAGAAAGTGAAATCTGAAGCCTAGCACTGATGCTTGATTGACAGAGATCTCAAACAATAGAAAACTTTATTCCATAAACATAGGCTAACATCATCAAATGTAAGTATGAAAGCCAACAGGACCAGTAACCTGCATATTTTTCCTCTCAAATTACCAATCTAACTCCATATCAATATCATCTACCAACATGCCATCATATCTGATAATATGAAGACTAAGCAAACAGTTCTTTGAAAGGGCGAATGTGATAACATGAGAATGTTCTGCCGTATTAAGTGGCCTACTAGTACTAGATTTAGAAGAACTAACTAATTAAAACATGGGGAAAAAGTATCTAAGGAAATGGTTTCACATTGAAAATTATAATCCTGGCTCTGCTTTGAAACTACACTATGAATTCCACTATGGAAAAGGCAAACATTAAAAAGACTGTTATAGAAGTGTATAAACATATGCGAATTATATGCTATATTGCTATTATTTGGAGAAGGATGCACTCGAATAGATTATAACAAATAGATACCAGTGTCCTCGAGAAATGCACCCTAACGGCCTTACCACTTACATGTAATTACCAATTCTGGCATACAATACTTACTAGATGGGTGAACAGACAGCATCGGTTACAGATTTTTTAGAGCCTTGATAGAACACATGTTACATCGTCAAATACTTTGCAAAATACTCCCTCCGTCACATAATATAAGACGTTTTATATTTGGGGACAGAGGGAGTAGTATTTACATTAATGAGATAATTTCTGCCTACAAATAATTTCACTGATTAGGTGACACTATCATACTATATTGGAATGCAATGAACAGTCTACTCTGTACAAGCCTACATTTCTAACGATCTAAACTTTTGAGTGCGTGCCAGCAGCCGCTGACAGCATTTGCTAGGAAACTTTCAGCCATATAACACAATGTCATACCAAAAATTCTCTTTCCACAAAACGGTGACGAGACTAGGTGTAATCGATGGGTGGAGTACGTCTAATCAGGAGCCAGGACAGAGCTACATTTCGGCAACACAAAGGACTTCTTCTCGCGCCACACTACATCACGCACGTTGCAAGCGGTATAGCCCTAACATCATCACATCTACCATCGGTAGCAGGGTCCGAATCAGGTCGGCGATGGCGAGGGGATGAGGCGCGCACCTTCTCGACGGGGAGCGTGAAGAGCGCGACGCCGGCGGCCGTGAGCAGGGCGGCGCCGACGGCGAGGCGGAGGGCCGAGGGCCACGAGAACGCCATGGACGCGAGCAGCCTCCGCCGCCAGGGCCTGAGCCTGCAGTCCTCCCCCTCGCCGCCCTCGTCCCCGCCGTCCGCCCAGCCCCCCGCCCGCCCCCGCGCCCGCAGCCCCACCGCCGCTCCTGCCAGATTCCCCAGATCTGCCTCCCGCCCCACCTTAGCCTCCCGCGCTGCCTCGCCCTCGCCTCGCCTCCGCTCGTCCCGCCGCGTCAACTCATCCGACACCTGGTGCGCTGCGCTCGCTCGCGGGGGATGGAGGGAGGGATGCGGATGCGGGGAGATCTGGGGAGCCGAGCACGCGTCCCGCGCGTTGCGTTGCGTGGCGTGGCTTGTTGCCTCGGAGCTTTTTTTTTTTCTCGCTGATGGGGGAGCAGGGGGGAAAGGCGCTCGTTTGCTTCCACCTACCGTCTCCGGCCTCGCCGTCCACCACACCGACGGATGTGACGCGTGTGCGGCGGTGCGATCCGGTGCTCTTCTCCCCTCTTTTTTTTTTTAATACTTCGCGGGGAGGCACGGTGCCATGGTGTATTGGTGTGTGATCCGGTTTCGGCTGGGGAGGGCGGGACCAGACTGAACCGTATTCTTTTATGAGCTCTATATATATCTACTTTTCGTCTTGTACTACGTACAACCTTGCAAGCTGCACTTTCTCCGAATTTTTCCGTCCAAAGCTGCTTCTTGTCCATTAATTAAAGAAAGATGCCGCATTTGGTTGGCATTTATTCTATATATACTATGGAAAGGATCTGTTGACATGTCGCAATCTAAATTATTTTTGTTAGAAAAATTTCTGATCTATTCATCATATGTCATGGCAGTACCAGGAACACCAAAAATGACAAAAATTGCATGAAGGTCCGTAGACCACCTAGCAACTACTACAAGCACTAGAGCGCGCCAAAGGCACGTCATCGTCATCGCTCCTCTCTTATCAAAGCGGGGCAAAACCTATTAGCAGTCGGGTCGTGCTAAGAGCATCAGTAGTAGTACCCTCAAACCCTCAAAAACCGCTTTTTTACGGGTTGAAACAGAAAAAAAGCAAAGACTAGAACCCATATAAACCCCTAAACAATTTTAAGGGTTGGAGCCCGGGTTGCTCTCCCAGCCTCTAAAAGTGAGGGTTGGAGAGGGGAAACAACCCCAACTTCTATTCCTCCGCTGTGAAAGCGTGGGAGGGAAAAATCAGCCCCGTCCCGCCGCCCGCCAAGCTCGCAGCCGCCGGCCGCCGGCCGCCGCGCGCCATGGAGCCGCAGCCCGCCTTCGTCCTCACGCCCGCCTCCTCCCTCACCCCGCCCGTCGCCCCGCCCCCAATCGCCGCCTCCACGACGCCCGCGTCGGCCCAGCAGCCGCCCGTCCCGAGCCAGGCGCAGGTCGCGTCGGTGGTCGCCGCCACCCACGTCCTCGGCGCCAAGCGGCGGCGTGCTGGCCAGCACGTCGTCCCTCCGCAGCCCGCAGTCGCCCCGGCCCCCGCCTCCTCCCTCGCCCCGCCCGAACTCGCCCCGCCGCAGCCGCCCACCACCAAGCGCCGTCGGAAGACGTCGTCGGTTGGGCCGAAGGGTGCTACGGTCGCCAAGCTCGCCGCGGGAGAGACCCCGGTCGTGAAGAGGACCACCTCCCAGAAGAAGACCGCGCCCGCGCCCCCAATCGCCGACCCTCCGCCCGTCGTGCACGAGGAGCTCGACGGTATGCCCGCAACGACGTCATTCATGGGACTTCTCCAAGGCGCGGAGGTGGACCTCGGGGCTTCTCCTCTCGAACCCTTTGGGTTTGGTGATGACTTGGAGGAAGAGGGTGATGAGGAGGAGGAAGGGGAAGATGAGGAGGAGGTGACCGAGATAGAGGTCTTATGTGCGTTTACTATGCTATTGGTGGGTTTGTAGGAGGCAATTGCCAGCTTGAGGTACAAGGAGATGGCCGCTTCCAAGGGCAAAGCATTCTCATTTAAGCATGTTTGGGCAATTCTTCAAACTTTTGACAAGTGGAAGTTGAGGGATCAAGAGACCGCACCCAAGAAGGCGGCAATGCTTAGGATGGATGATAGTGATGAGGAGGAAAGGAACTTGTGCAAGCCCGAGGGAACCAAGAAATAAGCTAAGGAAGAAGATGGAAGGAGAAGCGTCAAGCATAAGGGAGAAGATGGAGCATATGATGAAGTCAAGGGAGACATTGACAATGAAGACAAAGCTTCTTATCACCGAGAAGAAGAAAGAGGTGAAGCTTGCACAAGTTGAAGCAAAGCGCAAGGCCGACTTGGAGGAGAGGATGATCAAGGTTAAAGAAGCAAAGGCATGGAAAGAACTCATGGTGGAAGAGAAGGAGCACATGATGTCCAAGAAGGACATGGATGAAGACCAATTGATGTGGTGGAGGGACTACAAGGAGGACATCGCAGAGAGGAAGAGGATATTCCGTGGTGCGTCCTCTACTCTTCAAGGTGCCACTCCGATGAGTGGTGGTGGCGATGGCGGTGTGGAGGACTCCACCACCGGCGCCTATGGAGGTGCTTGATGGACGTGGAAGTGGTCTAGGAGATGGCGCCGAGGTGCAACTTTTTGGTGATGGTGCCGATGAGAGGGGGAAGATGATGATTTTGTGATGTAAACTATTAAACCATGCATCAATGATTTTCACTTCCTAGTTTGTTTCAAGGTTGAATGTGTTTTTCTAGTGATAATTGTGATATGCCAAATGACAGTTTTAAGGGTTGGAGTTGCGGCAAAGACTAGAACCCTCAAACTCAACCCTTATAACGGAATTCCGTTATAAGGGTTGAGTTTGAGAGTTCTAGTCTTTGCCCCTGTTTTTCAACCCTTAAAAGTGCCCAAAAAATGCCAATTCTCAACCCTTAAACTGGTTTGAGGGTTTGAGGGTACTACTAGTGATGCTCTAAGGCTTCATAAGACCAACTCAACAAAACAACAACCGTCATTAATGAAGAGAAATATATATTGAAAGAATCCAACATGTAGACACAAGAACGAAGACTGAATCCATAAAGATGCACAAAAACAAACACCGATCGAATCCCACGAGATCCGCCGGAGAGATACCTTCACACACCCTCCAGCGATGCTAGACGCGCCGTTGGGACGGAGGCTAGGTGGGAGGACTTTATCTCATCTATAGTGAGTCGTTACCGCCTCGTCTTCTTGAGCAGGGCACAAACCCGAATCGACCTAAAAAATAAGCAGGAACCCTCCCGCCGGCAAAGGTCGGGGTCCACCGTCCTCCATGGACCTAAGGACGCCGAAGACGAGGCGGACCAATGACGGCGCCAGTGGGAGGCAGAGAAACCCTAATCACATTGGCCGTCACAAGAGGAGCCGAAGATGTACGCGTCATGGTTGGTTGCAGATCGGAGATATCAATAATAGCCTTCCTACAATCCCGGGTGTCATCTTCATTGCAATATTTATAGTTCTCCCAGCAGTGCCATACACCAATTCCATCTGATCATTAAGTTGCGAGATGTTTCACAATTCTTTTCAAACTTCTTGATATATAATCAGGTTGCAACTTTCTGCAACATGCATAGAAGAAAAAGAAAAGATAAGGAGCGTGTTACATGTGTGACACCTAAACTTAACTTAGAAATCAGAAGTTTTCTTTTGTGGGAAAACTTTCGATCTATTCATCTCCAATCATAGTACAACGAACATTATAAATAATAAAAATTACATCTAGATCCGTAGATCGCCCAACGACGATTACTGAAGTGAGCTGAAGGCGCGCCGTCATCATCGCCCCTCCCTCCCAGAAAACTTGTTGTAGTAAATAGTTGGGAAGTCATCGTGCTAAGGCCTCATTGGACCAACACACCAGAACAGCAACCGCCGCCGATGAAGAGTGACGTAGACCGGAAGGATCCAACGTGAAAAACGCACGAACGTAGATAAACGACGAACAGGTCTGAGCAAATCCATCAAACACAGGCCCGCCGGAGACACACCTCCATACGACCACCGACGATGCTAAACACATCATCGAGACGGGCTAGGCGGGAGAGAATCTTATTCCATCTTCAGGGAGCCGCCGCCGCCGTCTCGTCTTCCTGAGCAGGACACAAAACCTAACAAAACTCGAAGAAACATCTAAAAGTCGAGCCCTCATGCCGCCAAGAGTCAGGATCCATCGCGCCCCCATGGCCTAAGGCCATCGGAGATGACACGAACCGGCGGCGACGCCGGCAGGAGGCAGAGGAACCCTAGGCTTAAGCCCCCATTTTCATCTTTGTGTCTAACTGACATGAATCGGCACGCTTACACGTTCACAAAATGAAATGATAAAAAATCTACAATGTGGTGTTTGCTTTCAGAAAATATATTCAAGGATGTTTAATTTTCAATTTCTTGTTGGGCGCTCTCAGGGGTACAAAATTAAGTCAGTGCCCTCTGTTCAACTAGATGATACCCCGTACATTGTTGCGAAAATGTATTTGTAGTATATTTTAATAAGATTTAATTGTATGAAACATAAATATTCAGAGCAATAATATGAGAAAAACAAAAAGAAAGTCATATGATTGTATATTACTACTGTATAGTTGTAAAATGTTTTTTAAGCTCCGCTCTTCAGCATTTAGTCATTCAACAGAAGCATATCCGAATGCAAACCGCAACTAGAAAGGCCAGGATTATATCAATGTATGTTACAGCACAACGATGTGTTGAAGAGTTTACAGTACTGCTTGCATGATGAAGCTCGAATCCGTGAAAAATAGCGATCTAAACAAGTAATAACCTTTCAAAAATCTCCAATGTGATTGCTTGCATATTGAGAGAATTTTTTTTAATCAGAGAAATATGTTTGTGAGTGTTGGAGACAAGAGTTTTGGCAATGCTTCACGATGTATTGATCGGTGCATAGCGCACGTATATATGGAGTACAAGGTGGACCACGACCTCAACTATACAAAGACTAGGAGGTGGGCCAGACTATACAATATACATGCACAAACCATATATTCAACACCCCCCACAGTCGAAGCGTCGCCGGAGACGCAAAGACTGGACCTGAACTCCTCGAAAACAGAAGTAGGCAGTCCTTTCGTCATGACGTCGGCGAACTGCTGCGCCGTCGGGACGTGGAGGACCCGGATGCGCCCAAGAGCCACCTGCTCACGAATGAAGTGTATATCGAGCTCAATATGCTTCGTTCGACGATGATGGACCGGGTTGGCGGAGAGGTAGACGGCGGAGACGTTGTCGCAATAGACGAGCGTGGCCTTGTGAACATCACAAAGCAACTCCTGAAGCAGCTGACGGAGCCAAGAGCATTCAGCAACGGCGTTAGCCACTGCTCGATACTCAGCCTCGGCACTCGAGCGGGACACAGTGAGCTGTCGCTTGGAGGACCAAGAGATAAGGGACGGCCCAAGATAGACACAGTACCCCGAGGTGGAGCGCCGTGTGTTCGGGCAGCCGGCCCAGTCCGCATCAGGATAGGCGACGAGGTCGGTGGAGGCGGAGGCCGTCAGCGTAAGTCCCAAAGACTGGGTGCCGCGTATGTATCGGAGGATACGCTTCACCAGAGTCCAGTGGGAGTCGCGTGGAGCATGCATGTGGAGACAGACCCGCTGAACAACATACTGCAAGTCGGGGCGCGTCAGGGTCAGGTACTGCAAAGCACCCATAATGGAGCGGTAGAAGGCCGCATCAAATGCAGGCGAACCCTCCAAAGCAGAAACCTTGGCCTTGGTGTCGACGGGCGTAGGAGCGGGCTTGCAGTTAAGCATGCCAGCTCGATCGAGAAGCTCATGGGCGTAGCGCTGCTGGTGCAGGAAGAACCCATCGGGCCATCGAACCACCTCAATGCCAAGGAAGTAATGCAGGGGACCCAAGTCCTTCAGGGCAAACTCATCGCGAAGACAAGCAGTGAGCCGCTGGAGGAGCGCGACAGTGGATGCCGTCAGAATGTACGTACAGCAGCAAGTAGGCCGTGTCAACTCCGTGATGATACACGAAGAGGGACGCATCGGAGCGAGTCGATGTAAATCCGAGCGTCTGCAGGAAGGCGGCGATGCGCTGGTACCAGGCCCGAGGTGCCTGCTTCAACCCATAAAGAGAACGGGAGAGCAAACACACATGATCTGGATGCGTGGCGTCGACGAAGCCGGTGGGCTGCTCACAGAACACCTGCTCAGCGAGGTGACCATGCAAGAAGGCATTGGACACATCCAACTGATGCACAGGCCAAGCGCGAGACACGGCTAGCTGGAGCACGGCGCGGATCGTGCCCGGTTTAACAACCGGGGCAAATGTGTCGGTGAAGTTCACGCCCGCGCGTTGTCGAAAGCCCCGAACCACCCAGCGAGCTTTATAGCGCTCGAGAGTACCGTCCGGACGAGTCTTGTGCCGAAAGACCCACTTGCCCGTGATGATGTTGGCACGGGCGGCCGAGGGACGAGCTGCCAGGTACGGTTTCGCTGGAGCGTGTCGAACTCTTCCTGCATCGCAGCGAGCCAATGAGGATCCCGAAGGGCGGCTCGAGCTGACGATGGGAGAGGGGACGACTCAGAGACGGAAGCAGCGAGAAGGTACTCATCGCTGGGGTACCGTGTGCTCGGGCGGAGGGTGCCAGCCCGAGAGCGAGTCATCGGACGGGGGAGCGGGTCCGGAGCGGAGACGGGTGACGACGAGGAAGAGCCCGCCTCCTCCGAGGCGGCGGGCGAGGCGGCGGGCGAGGCCGATGGCGTGGTCGGGGACGTCAAGGGCGTCGCGGGTGCCGAGGAAGGTGCAGCCCCCAGGGCAGCCAACCGGGAAGAAACTCGACCCGTGGCGCGGGGGGCACCCTCAAAGCTGGGAGGCGGCCCAAGAGAAGCACATGGGCGGCCGTCACCGGGAGCGGGCAAAGCCGTAACATCCGAAGGTACCTGCTGAAACGGAAAAACCATCTCATCAAAGTAAACATGTCGTGAAGTGATCACCCGATGTGAGATAGGATCATAGCAGCGGTAGCCTTTGGTGTTGGGGGGATAGCCGAGAAAGATGCAGGGCACAGACCGAGGTGCGAGCTTGTGAGGGGTAGTGGAAGCGATGCTGGGGTAGCACAGGAAACCGAAAATACGGAGCTCAGCATAGGAAGGTGGCGTGCCAAACAAGAGGTGATGAGGTGCAAAGTTCCCGCGAGTGCGACAAGGACGAATGTTGATGAGTAGTGATGCGGTGGCGAGCGCGTCGGGCCAAAAACGTGGTGGCACGTTGGCGTGAAAGAGGAGGGTGCGAACGCAGTCGTTAAGAGTGCGAAGCACGCGCTCAGCGCGGCCGTTTTGTTGCGAAGTGTACGGGCAAGTGAGACGAAAGATCGTGCCGTGTGTGGCGAGAAGGTTGCGGATCGCAAGGTTATCAAACTCCTTCCCGTTGTCTGTTTGCAACGCATGAATGGGACGTCCAAACTGCGTGGAGACATAGGAGTAGAAAGCGGTGAGAGTGGCAACAGAGTCCGACTTTCGCCGCAACGGGAAGGTCCACACATAGTGCGAAAAATCATCAAGTATGACAAGATAATAAAGATAGCCCGTGTTACTTGCAACAGGAGAGGTCCAAACATCACTATGAATTAACTCAAATGGGTATGATGCGACATGCGAGGAATTGCTAAAAGGAAGACGGACATGTTTGCCGAGACGACAAGCATGACAAGTGTGATCGTCGATCTTATTACACGTGAATGAAAAACTCCGAAGAATATGACGAAGGGTGGCGGTGTTGGGATGACCGAGACGGGCGTGCCAAAGGTCCACTCCGGCGGAAAGCGCCATGGGTGCAGCAGCAGAGGAAGTGGAGGAGTGGACCGGGTAGAGCTCGTCAGGGCTGTCACATCGGTGGAGCACCATCCGGGTACGGGCATCCTTAACAGAAAAGCCAAACATGTCAAATTCAACGGTAACAGGATTTTCACGTGTAAGAGAACGAACGGAAACAAGATTTTTAATGATGTCAGGAGAGACAAGTACGTTAGAAAGATATAATGACATGGCGTTAGAAGGAAAAGCAGCATGGCCGACATGAGTAATAGGCATGGAAGAACCGTCACCCACGGTAATGCGAGCAGCGGTGTGAACGGGGTGAGCGACAAGAAGGTTACCGGGGTTGGCGGCCATGTGAGCCGTGGCTCCGGAGTCCATATACCAGTCGCCACCGCCAGTGTACTGTTGCGGCGTGGGGGCGGTGTGGAGGGCCGCTAGGAGCGCGGGGTCCCAAGGTGCCGGCGGAAGAGCCGGGGCGGACGGCGCCAGCTGAGGCGGTGGCGCCACGAACCCGCCGGCCGAGGGCAGCCCGTAGGCCGCGGAGGGGCCGTAGAGCGGCACGAGCGGGTATGGCTGAGGGGCCGCATGAAGCGCCTGATGAGCGGCCGGGCGGGCGCCGAAGAAGCCCAGAACGGGGGCACGCAGTATAGGCATGGAGTATGCGTGCACAAGCCCGGTCCTTCTGGCCGGCCTGCCAGGGCACCGGTGGGAGCTGCTGCTGGTGGTGGCGCGGCGCCCCGCCGGGCGCAGCCGGCTACTGCTGCTGCGGCTTGCGGCCGCCTCGGCCAAGGCGGCCCCCACGGCGCTGCTGCTCGGCGGGGGGGGGGGGGGTGGGGCTGCGGCGGGGCCGGCGGCTGCCCCGGGTACGGGAACCCGGGCGGCGGCGGCGCTGGGAAGGGACCCGGGACGGGCCTCGGCGGGGCGGTGGGCGGCGCACCGCCGCGGGGTACCGGCGGTGAGGGCGGTGTGGGTGGCCCGGGCGCGTGACATCCGCATCCTCCGCTCGTCCAACTTCAGGTACGCAACGATCTTCGGGAACGTCGGGTTGGTGATGAGGGGGATGTTGGAGGCGGCGTTCCCGAAATCGTCGTTCAGGCCGGCGATGAGGGTGCTGAGGAGGAGCTTGTCGGAGACCTTCTCACCAAGATCACGGAGCTCGTCAACAAGCTTCTTGAGGCGCATGCAGTAATCATCAACAGACGTGTCGAGCTGCTGGCACCCAAAAAACTCGCTGTGCAAGGAAACCTTGCGTTGGAGCGCGTTGTCGGTGAAGAGGCCGTTGAGCTTGGTCCAAACGGCGTGAGCATCATCGTCGGCGGAGACCACCGTGTAGAAGAGGTCCTTCAAGATGGTGGGGTAGAACCAACGGATGAGAGTGGCGTCGATGGACATCCACTCCTCATCGTCCTCCATGAAGCGGGAGTCCACGGAGCCATCGATGTGATCCCGGATGTTGTACTCCCGGAACACGAGGGAGAAGTACGTCTTCCATGCATAGTACGTGGAGGTGAGGTGGTCGAGGACGACGGGTACCCGGGCGAGGATGTTGAGGTCGCGGATGACGTCGGGATCGGGACCTTCGAACGGGTTGGTGCGGCGGCTGCGGGTGGTGCCGGAGGAGCCGGGGGAGGCCATGGGGGGATGGGGTTGGCGGCGTCTCGCGGAGAAGCGGCGCGGCCGAGGGGTGGAGGCGCAGCCGGGTGGCGGCGCGGTAGGGTGGAGGCGGAAGCGGGGGCGGCGGCGCACATGGGGCGGCGGTCGCGGCGGCATGGGATCGCGGCGGCGGCGGCGGTGGTGGCAGCGGCGGCGGCGATGGGGATCGCGGCGACGGCGGCACACGGGTTAGGGTTAGGATCTTAGGTATGATACCATGTTGGAGACAAGAGTTTTGGCAATGCTTCACGATGTATTGATCGGTGCATAGCGCATGTATATATGGAGTACAAGGTGGGCCACAACCTCAACTATACACAGACTAAGAGGTGGGCCAGGCTATACAATATACATGCACAAACCATATATTCAACAGCGAGAACTAACTATTAGTCCTTGAAAAAAAAGAACTAACTATTATACATATACAAAAGATTACAAACCTGAGCGATATAAAATTAAGCTACTCTATATGAATTCTTGATCACGAATGATCATGGAACAGAAGGAAAATTCCAGATCCTACTCCCTCCGTCCAATCCCAAGTACATTCGAGAATGATATGAGCCTTCCTTCCGCCGTGCAACACCGAGTTCAGGTAACTTTTTTTTTGAGAGGGACGAGTTCAAGCAACTTTTTTTTTATGGAACGAGTTCACGTAACTTCAAACCTCGAATGCAGGTCTATTTTTTTATGAGCAAAATCGAACGAGCGCCCTGCAGCTCGTCGCTCCCTTAAGTTGGGCCAATGGGCCAGCTGAGAAAGATCCAGTTCGCACGAGGATGCAGCCCACTTGCCCGTTTGGCTTTCTTACCGTTTGCCCGTCAATATCTGGCCTAGTTGTACCCTTTTCCATTCTTTTTCCAATGGTCAATTGGGCCATTCGATATCCATGGCGACATGTAAACAAATATATTTTTTCACAAAATACTCCCCATGTCCCCCTAAAAAAAAGTCCCATGACACATTCCATTAAAAACATACCAACTTTGTGTATATAATCACGGCCACGAACTTGCATACAACTCGTCAAATTCCTCACATAAACCACTCGTAAGAACCAAATCTTTCTGGGGAGTTGCCCCACCGTCTCTTTGTTGCCGTTCTTGATGACATCGCTCCCATCCCAATGACGAAGTTGATCTCCTTGGTGAGCCTCGCGGCCTTGAAGCCCAAGGACTGGCAGCTGTGAGGAGCAGTGATGATGAAGGTAGAAGAACATATGCGCTCTGTCTTAGCACGACATGGTCATTTCTGATCTGCTTCACCCTCCTCCTCTTCACCTTCGCCATCTCCCTTGTTCCCTCCAGCTCCCCTCCTCACACGAAACAGACTTTCGCTCCGCTTTATAGTTAAAGTACGAACTGCAAATACATGGTGGAGCGACACATGATGGCGAGGAATCCCTCAAAGAAGCAGAGCCTAGAAAAGTAATGGACAACACACATTGGAACGACGACTTCGCCGAGCAAGAATGCAGGAGGACATAAAGATTACACCACAACACAACTAATGTCACTGAGTTCCACGACCACACCCTCAAGAGGAAAACGACAAGAAGTGTGGTCGTCGTGTCCGCTGGAGCAGACAAAGGTTTTTACTTGGAACCCTGACATGGGAAGCAAAACCACGGCAACGTCCTAAGGAGGAAAGCGACACCCGTAGATGTCATCATCCTCGACACCAGAGCGCAATCTTTCGCTTGGTTGCTTCGACTTGCCACGAAGAAGCCACAGTCAGCTGCCGCGACGAAGCCAGGACCTCCAGAACCAACTCTGGGACTCTCTACTGTCAAACAAGGAAGGCGCTAGGGCCACCCACCGTAACACCTCTCGCCGCCCACGCGATCAAGAGGCAGCGCCACCGCTGCTACCCGGAGGCTCGCCGAAGAGCCCATTGAGTAGACCGCCACCAGAGGCGACCGCCCGACATCCCACTCTGAACCTCCCGCTGACTTGGCCATATCCTTTTTTTAGTTGAGACTTGGCCGTTTCTGAATGTCATGCACGAACTACCAAAGGACACCATACACACAAGACCCAAATTCTTGACCCAAACAAGAGAATCCTTCAAAACTTGTCAATGTCATATCAAAATTTATTCTTTAATAAGATGAGAAGAGTAAGCTTTGGAAGCAAAAATAATAATACCTGCTGTCTTAAGGAAAGAACGTTAGACTAGGCTACTTGCTGACTGACCCGAGCTCATCTTGTCCCGGTTGAACAATAAATTAGAAAACAATAGCAATGTAAATTAAAAATCTGATTATTATTTTTGCACAAAAAAACTCAAGTTCTCTTGGTGCGTGCAAAATTGTATGGTGATATGACATTGGGGAGCTCTGGAGAAAAAAAAATAGTGCTCCAAACTTCAACATTTTGAACCTATTTACGGAGCTCAGATTTTTTTGTCCATAGCTGCCGAGTGTCATATTGCCACGAAATTTTGCGTGCCCCTAAAAATCTTGAACATCTTTGGTGCAAGCTCATCTAAAAAAACTTTGTGCAAGGAAAAATCAATTCTTTATTCTATTTTGTTTGATATTGTCTCAAATTTATTGTTCGCTGCAGGAGTAGATCAGAAAGGCCGTCCACCTATAGAATGTGGCATCTAGAAAGATAATAAAAAAACATAAGAGAAAAAAATAGAGTAGAACTGTAGTCCTAGGGTAATAATATGTAATGATCCACTGACTAACAAATATTGGAGATCTGTAGTATATGGGATTATGGTCAAAACACAGGCACGTGAAAAACACCAACAACAAATTTAAGAGAAGGAAAATGAAAGTATGAAAGCCCACATAAGCACCCTATTGCCCCCTAAACCCATGATAAAGAGGGCCCTAAATATTAATTGTACTGATAAAGACAATATTAATATACTAGTAAACACAATAATATTATCTATTACGTCCAAGCGGAGTTTCAATGAGGTTTGGGCCTTCTGCAAGTCTTTGTTGGTACTTCAGTAGATGAATTTTATGATGTCGTCTCTCTCTCGAAAAAGTTGTGGTGATGTAATGGCAACGGGTTCAGCTATGTGTTTGGTGATAATTTTGAGGTTTGGTGTCTTGTAAAAAAATCACTTTCTTTATGATCATTTTAGTGTCCGTGGGCTTAATTATCCCATTATTTGGTTGTATCTGCTATCCTAGTTATCTACTCAGCTTAAATTTTTATAGAACAACATCTAAATCAAAATGATCAATTTGTGGGACCAAGTCTAGACTTTATACCAATAGCGTGTACCTACTAGTTAACCCTTAATTAGTAGGACTCTGGAATAAAACTTTAGGTTGGGCTCTCAGAATAAGTTTGGTAGTTAGGGGACAACTTATTTTGACAGCCACCCATAAGCCCTAAAGAACTGGCCACTAATCTGTAGTAGTGCTTTCAGTTAGGTTACTAGTACCCCTACGATGGAAGTCCTACACAATGTAAGGAAATCTACGTTAATTATATTTTATGATTAATTCTGGTGCATGAAATTCTAACTAAGATATTGAGCACATTGTAGGTGACTATATCAAATAATTAAATCATGTGTATGCAAAATTAATACAAGCAAATGCAACTGTTACTGATGAGAGGAGACCATGTTACTGATGAGAGGAGACCGGGCGTCTGGCCAGGCGACTGCGCCCGCGACGGCGACCTCCGCGGCCAGCGACCAACGACGGGTCGGCGGGAGGTTTTGGGCGCTCGCCGACTCAGACGATGAAGGCGTGGATGACGATGGGGATCCTCCGGCGGACTCCTTGCCCTCACCGACTCCTTCCGATCTCATTTGCGAATTTTTTCGTTCAGGTTATACCGAAGATGAGGTGGCTACGACGATTGATCGCGTTCTGCCATTGGAGGATCCGGCGCGAATCGGTCTTCGCGTGGACGAGAAGAACGAGATGATTCGACGTGTAGTTCATCGGAGGACGGCGGCATCTGCGATTCGACCTTGGAAGGGTCCCATACCTAAGGTGAGTCTTCCGAATCTTACGCTTTTTCGACATGATTAGGCCGGAGTCGTGGACTACTGTTAAGAAGAGGAAGAATAAGCGGCGGATCGGCGAGTGTAAGGCACCGGCGGCGCAGATCGTGGCAGTGTCGGCGATGGGGATTGCGGAGGCGAGAGCGCTTCGTTTGAACAACTTGTTGGGCTATGTTGGGCCGGCTCGGAGGGAGACGAGTCCACGAGGAGTTGGGCCTAGGTCAGATGGGTATGAGGCCCATGCTGAACCGGACCATCCTCCATCCCGCAACGCAATCACATGCACGTACGAAAGGGATCGGTTTCCTTCTTGTCGTGCGCCGTCGTCTGTCGTTGCTAGGGTTCGCAGGCGAGGGACTAGGGGTATCCCGACGTTTGGTGCTCGTCGGGCGAGACGAATCAGACCGCTCGTTCCCATGGCTGGTCGTGGGACTGCGCCGCCTCCTCCGAAGAAGATCGTCTCGGCCCCTCCAGCCGGGCGGGGCGGGGAGGAGCCGCCGGTGGGGCGTGGAGCTCTCGGCCCAACTGGCCAGAGGCAGCCGGCGGGCGGTGGGGCTCCTCCGGGACCAGGCCGTGGTAACGCACCGCTGGGCGGGAGGCCGCCGGCGCCCGTCGTTCAGCCGGTGGCAGGCCGCGGTGGGGTTAGACCTCCAGCGCCGGTGGCGTCCCTGCAACCGGCGGCAGGAAAGGGAGGGCTCAGGCCTCCGGCGCCCGTCGCTCCGCAGGCCGCGGGTAGAGGCGGGCCTAGGCCCCCAACGATGGGCGTGGCTGGTGCAACCGGTACTGGCAGAGGTTAGGCTATAGGCGCGCCTCCGCCTAACTTCGTCGCGCGACCGGCCCAAAACCGGTCAGGACCATCTCAGACGAGGCAGCTTTCTAGTTCTAAAGACTCTCGTGCTCCGCCCCGAGGCCAATGGGGGGACGATGGGTTAGATGTGTATGGCAATGGACAGCACCGGGGTTCCTCCTCCACGGGAGGGGGGCGTGGTTATGCCTGGCAGAGTGACGGGTCTGCTGAGAGACCGTTTCTCGGGCCTCCAGGAGGATTTGTCGAGGGTGTTTCCGGTCCGGATCACCGCCAGAGAGGGGGTCACCGTGGTCATCGCGGTGGTCGGGGCGGTGGCCGCGGGAGGTATCATCGCAGACAGCCTCCGCCTCCGCCTCCGGCAGTTGTTGACCAAGAGGAGTCAGTACTGGAGACCGCTTGCGCTTCCACGGAGCTCCCTCCCCAGGCAAGGGAGGTGGTTGCGGCTTTAGCCACTGTTGAGGTTCCGGTGACTGGGAGTGTGACTGAGGTTACAGACAGGTCTGATGCTGAGAGGGCGTCCAAGTGGGCGCGTAAGAAGGAAAGGATGCTTTGCTACCGTTGTGGTGAGAAGGGCCACTTCATAGCTGAATGCGTGGCAGAGCTGTGTGACTCCTGTGGTAAGCCGGCACATGCCTCGGGGGATTGCCCGTTGTTGTGTGACCAGGCTCCGTCTTTGGCTATGTATGGAGTTTACTGTGCTGAGCTAATGTTCTTCGAGTCCCCGGCAGCGAGAGAGGCTCCGGAGGAGACTTTGAGCTTGACCACCGGGGTTGTCAAAGCTACTCAGGGTGAGGTTTTGGAGGCTCAGATTGTGCAGAGGCTTCAGGAACTGGTACCGGGAGACTTCCATTGGGAGCTCGTTCCTCTCGAGGCCAAGGTTTTTAAGGTGGAGTTTCCTTCAGTGGACGATCTGCAGCGATTGTTGAGTTTTGGTTTATGCAGAGTTCCTGGCACTAGGTGCATTCTGGAGTTCCATGAGTGGCAGCAGGTGGAACCTAAAGGAAATCCGCTTACGCAGGTCTGGTTGCGGTTTTCGGGGGCTCCATCTAAGCCTTTGCAGGATGTTCGAGTCGTGGCCAGTATGGGCATTATGGTTGGCAAGATGGAGAAAGTGGATATGGCCTTTACTCGTGCACATGGAGTGGCCCGCATCTTAGTGAGTGTTTTGGATATTGAGTTCGTGCCTGACGTGGTTAACTGGACTTACAGAGGAGAGGTGTTTCCTCTTGAGATCGAGTTTGAGGACGCTGCCCTGTTTGCTGAGGCGATGATGGGGAATGATGTTGACATGCACGAGGGGGACGACGGTACGGGAGCTGAGGAGGCACCGACTGACGAGTCGACTCGTGAGGGGACTAACGGCTCTCGTCCTGTAGCTCAGACCGGGGATGGAACCGGGGTTGAGCCGGCACCTTCTCCATCGGTGCCTATGACTTCGTTGCGGTTCGGGTCCTTTGAGCCAGCCTCTGCCCCTCCCAGACTTTGGAGTGACCGGGTAGATTCTGATGATGCGTTTGAGCAGTCACTACCTTTGTTGGCGTTCGAGGATGCTGGTGGGGCACCGGCTGGATGCTTGCTGCGGACATCGTCGGTGAGGACTTTGGTTGGCTCCGGGGACAGGGAGTCGGTGGTTGCTCCACCGGAGGTCGACGTTTCGGCCCTAACGGCTGCGGCTGTGGTGGGGCGTGGGGGTGGGGGGTCGGGGCAGGTGGCTCCCACTTCCCCCTTCACTATACCGACATCGGCATCGCTGGTCATGACGGGACCGGCAGGTGATGGGAGAGGAAGCCCGAGGCAGGCGGCCGCGGCTCTCTCTCCTTCGGGCGTGGCGGCGGCAGCCGCGCCTTCTGTGGCGTTGGGGGTGGGGGGTCTGGGGCAGGCGGCCCTGACTCCTCCTTCCTCGCCGGCGGTCAGGAGGACCGCATCTCCTTCGGTTGTGGCGGCGCCCGCGCCTTCTGTGGCGTTGGGGGAGGGGGGTTTGGGGCAGGCGGCCCTGACTCCTCCTTCCTTGCCGGCGGTCAGGTGGACCGCCTCTCCTTCGGCTGTGGCGGCGCCCGCGCCTTTTGTGGCGTTGGGGGAGGGGGGTTTGGGGCAGGCGGCCCTGACTCCTCCTTCCTCGTCGGCGGTCAGGAGATCCGAGCCTCCTCCCAGTGTACCTGTTGCTATGGGTCTCGGATTGGGGCACTTGTCCGAGGGGTCTGGGAGCCCGCAGCCGCCTCCTCCGGTATCCTTGGTTGACCCTTCGCGGGTTTCAGTGCGAGGAGTTACTAGGGAGGAGGTCGTTGCTTTTGGCGGGATCCCGGACCCGGCCTCGACGGGGAGGCGGATGAGTGCTCGCATTCAGGAGCTTCCGGAGGTTGATGACATGCAGCAGAGGTGCGCTATGAGGGCGGCCAAGCTTCATGATGCTGGGATCTCTACTGGTATGTCCGTCAACATATCTAATTCTTTATTGCATTTTTCTAATGAGGAAATTATAAATAATGCAAACCAATTAGGAGTTTCACTCGGGGCTACAGATAGTGAGATTTCCAATTCGGTGAATGATTTGTTAGATTTGGAGGCGGAGCGTGCCTTAGAAACTATTCGTAATCTTGCAGCGGTTAAACCCATGAATGATAATGAGATTGATGCATTAGGGGTTAGAGTGCTCGATAATATGTGTGTGGATCTAGCACCATCCAATCATGAGTCTGAGGACGATGATATGCCCATAGATAATGCAGTTGTTTCTTCCGTTGAGCCCGGTTATGAGGATCGGGAGTCAGGACCTAGTAAACCCAAGCGTAAGTGGAAACGGAAAATTTACCCCGATTCTGCAGTTCGTAGGAGTGCTAGGATTCGGACTACTAAAAATTTCATGATGAGTGATGAAAGGAATCTTTTGGAATAGCAGAGGTCTGAAAGACTTGGCTAAACGAAGGTTTCTTGCTGAGGCTTCTCTGGAGCATCGCTTAGATTTTATTGCTCTATCGGAGACTGGTAGAGACAACTTTGCGCCCCAGTTCCTTTCCTCTCTTGCGGGTGGTGTTGATTTTGATTGGCATTGCCTCCCTCCGCGAGGAAGATCGGGTGGTATCTTGCTGGGTGTGAGATGCGATTCGCTTGAAGTCCGTAGTGTAGTGATGGGCGACTTCGCGGTTAAGTTTCGAGTGAGGTCTAAGGTTGATGGTTTCAACTGGGCGTTGGTGGCGGTGTATGGTGCCGCACAGCCCGAGCTTAAACCGGAATTTTTGGCGGATCTTGTTCGGATTTGTGGGTCCGAGCAGCTTCCCATCTTAGTTGGGGGTGATTTCAACATCATTAGGAGGAGAGAGGAGAAGAATAATGATAACTTTGACGGCAGGTGGTCGTTCATGTTCAATACTATTATTGAAAGCTTGGATCTGAGGGAGATAGAGCTTTCTGGTAGAAAGTTTACCTGGGCTAACTCTTTGCCCAACCCGACTTACGAAAAGCTTGATCGCGTTCTTGCGAGTGTGGAGTGGGAACAGAAGTTCCCGCTTGTGACGGTTCAAGCTCTTTCACGGGGTTTTTCCGATCACACACCCCTGTTCGTTGACTCAGGGGAGCCGAACCACGTGGGAAACAAAAACTCCTTTTCTTTTGAGATGGCCTGGTTCGAACGTGAAGGATTCCTAGACCTCATCGCTAGGGAATGGGCGAAGGGTGTTGGAGGTAGGACCGCGGTTGAGCGTTGGCAAAATAAGATTAGGAGTTTGAGAAGCTTCTTACGGGGTTGGGCTAAGCACCTTAGTGGGGTGTATAAGATTGAGAAGGACAGGCTCCTCTCTCTTATACAGAATCTGGACGTTAAGGCAGAATCCACGATTTTGGTGCCTGCTGAGCTCCAGGTTAAAACTGAAGCAGAGAAGAGGTTGAAAGAACTTCTCCGCGAAGAAGAGTTGAAGTGGGCTTTG
This sequence comes from Triticum aestivum, assembly GCF_018294505.1. NCBI lineage: Eukaryota > Viridiplantae > Streptophyta > Magnoliopsida > Poales > Poaceae > Triticum > Triticum aestivum. The sequence goes on from NC_057799.1 coordinate 83,115,918, forward strand.
CGAGCTAAGGTTCGCAAAGTGGTCCAAGGGGACGCGAATACTCAATTCTTTCATCTGATTGCTAATGGTAAGCACAGAAAGAAGAGAATATTCCAACTTGAACAAGATGAGGGCACTATTGTAGGACAGGACAACCTAAAAACATATATAACCGAGTATTATAGGCAGTTATTTGGACCTCCGGAGGATAATTGTGTATCTCTCGATGAGTCCAGAACTGAGGATGTGCCTCAACTTTCGGCTGCTGAAAATGATATTCTGGTTGCCCCGTTTTCGGAGAAGGAGGTGTTTGATGCTATAGCACAGTTGAAAAATAATAAGGCTCCCGGACCGGATGGATTTCCGGTGGAGTTCTACAAGAAGTGCTGGCATATTATTAAGGGGGATTTGCTACCTATGTTTCATGATCTGTTCTCTGGACAGCTTCAATTATTTCACTTGAATTTTGGAACTATCACACTGCTTCCTAAGAAGACGGATGCTGTGAGAATTGAGCAGTTCAGGCCAATCTGCCTTCTCAATGTTAGTTTTAAAATATTCACCAAGGTCGGGACTAATAGGCTCACACAGATTGCGCATTCTGTGGTGCAGCACTCCCAAACTGCTTTCATGCCGGACAGAAACATCCTTGAAGGGGTGGTCGTCCTTCATGAAACGCTCCATGAAATCCATTCCAAGAAGTTAGATGGTGTCATTTTTAAGGTGGATTTCGAGAAAGCGTACGATAAGGTCAAATGGCCATTTCTCCAACAGGCATTGCGTATGAAAGGTTTTGATGAAGCCTGGCGACGCCAGGTCGAATCATTTACGCAAAAAGGGAGTGTGGGAATTAAAGTGAATGACGATATTGGTCATTACTTCCAGACACATAAAGGCCTAAGACAAGGAGATCCGATGTCCCCTATCCTGTTTAACATTGTGGTTGATATGTTAGCCATCTTGATAGGAAGGGCTAAGGAGAATGGTCAAGTGGGTGGCTTGGTACCTCATCTGGTTGATGGAGGTGTATCCATCCTTCAGTACGCTGATGATACAATCATCTTTATGGAGCATGACCTGGCCAAGGCGAGAAATATGAAGCTGGTGTTATGCCTTTTCGAACAATTGACCGGGTTAAAGATTAACTTTCATAAGAGCGAGCTGTTCTGCTTTGGTAGAGCCAAAGACGAACAGGAGGCTTATAGGCAATTGTTTGGGTGCGACTTGGGGGATTTACCTTTCTCTTACCTAGGTATTCCAATCCACCATCGAAAGCTGACCAATAGAGAATGGAAGTGCATCGAAGACCGGTTTGAGAAGAAACTGAGTTGCTGGAAGGGCAAGCTCATGTCATATGGAGGCCGATTAATTCTGATTAATTCGGTGCTCACGAGTATGCCTATGTTTCTCTTATCGTTCTTTCAAGTCCCAGTTGGTGTTAGGAAAAGACTGGACTTCTATCGATCGCGTTTCTTTTGGCAGGGTGATGAGCTAAAAAGAAAGTACAGACTTGCAAAATGGGATATCATCTGTAGACCGAAAGATCAAGGGGGTCTTGGTATTGAGAATCTTGAAGTTAAGAATAGATGCCTTCTTAGCAAGTGGCTGTGGAAGCTTTCTTTTGAGACTGATGCTATGTGGGCCCAGATCCTTCGCAGCAAGTACCTACAGACCAAATCCTTGTCTCAAGTCACAGTAAGGCCAACTGACTCGCCTTTCTGGAGAGGCCTGATGAAAGTCAAACAATCTATGTTTAATAGGACAAAGGTCGTTATTGGAAACGACACTAGTACAAGATTCTGGGAGGATACTTGGCTTGGCGAGACACCCTTGGCCATTCAATATCCGTCTTTATATCGCATTGTTCAACGACGTGAGGTATTCGTTGCTACGGTGTTTCAATCCATCCCCCTTAATATTCAGTTCAGACGGTCATTAGTGGGCAATCGTTGGGAAGATTGGCTCCGTCTAGTTCGAAGACTAATGGATGTCCATCTTTCTCAACAACCCGATGAATTACACTGGAAACTGACTAGGTCTGGAGTATTCACGGTGAAATCAATGTATATTGATGTAATTAATTCGAGCTCCATTCCTACCTCCAAGCATGTTTGGGCTGTCAAAGTCCCTTTGAAAATAAAAGTGTTTATGTGGTTTGTCCATAAACAGGTTATTTTAACCAAGGATAACTTGATTAAGCGTAATTGGACAGGACCTACGAGGTGTAGCTTCTGTGATCGGGACGAGACGATCAAACATCTCTTTTTTGATTGCCCATTTGCCAGAGTTCTTTGGCGGACGGTCCACATTGCTTTTAACATTACTCCACCGAATTCTGTCACTACGTTATTTGGGACATGGCTCACTGGGATTGAGCCTGAATTAGCGAGACATATTCGTGTTGGAGTTTGCGCTTTGTTGTGGACTATCTGGACTTGCAGAAATGATTTGGTTTTTAACAGAATATCACGTATTCACTTTTTGCAGGTTATTTTCCGAGCCACGGCCGTGATCCGTTCATGGTCGCTACTCACTCCGATGGGGGCCAGGGAGCATTTGGTTACTGGATCTATCCGCTGGGAGATGGTAGCTCGGGATATCTTCAACCGGTTTGGATGACGGTCATGTAATAGGATAGGCAATTAGTTTACCTATCTATCTTTAGCCAGCCGGTTGTGGCGTCTTATCATGGCTAGTCTGTGTGCCCAGCCTCTTTAGCTCTGTGTGGGCTGTCTTTTTATTTCTTTTCAGTCGGAGACTTTGGAACCTTGTTGGAACCTTTTATTTCGTTAATAAGATGGCCGTATGCATCATTCTGATGCAGAGGCCGGGGAGATCCCTCTTTTCGAAAAAAAAGCAAATGCAACTGTTTATTTATCTGTAATTACTATTAACGGTGCTATTTCCATATCAAGTATCCTGGGTATACAAACATTGTCAATTACTTACTGAAATAAAATGGATGAAGAATCAACCAACGACAATGTTTGTACAACATGAGTTTCTACAAATATGCTTACCTAGTCATAAGTTTTGAGAGATCTCTACCATAAGCACTTATACATTCTATAGTTTATGCAATTGTAAAAAATCAATTAAATATGGTAATTTTGTTACAAAATACATCTAGATTAGAGCGATACAAGCGCAAATTTCAGTTATATACCTAGTCATATAACGAAGAACGCTACAACTAATTTTACTAAATTTCTACGTGGTCAACTCTGCCAAATATTAAAAAAACAATTATAGGTGTTTAACATTGTAGCATGCTAAAGTTCTCAGTATCTACATATTGTAGTATAAACAGTATTTATTATAATTCCCTTGGCTTGTGCCTTCTCGCTTCAACAAGAGAGCCCGACACTATCATAGCACACTCTTTGTCGGTGTCATGAGGGAGGAAAGACAGAGGGGTTTGGTGGATAAACACGCCTGCCACTTGTAGAAACTCAAAGTCGTTTTACACAATGAAGTCGAACTGGCCCAAACCGCTCACGCTTGTGTTAGAGGCAACCGCCATGAGACGCTATGTTGGAAATTATGATTATGCTATCATTAATATGACTCCAAATGTGAGAAGGCCAATTTGGCTCCCGGGCTCAGCTGCACCCGCTCCGATGAAAAAAATCAAAACAAATACTAGAAAAATTTAAAAAATTCTAATTTTTGTTGTGTGGTAGATAATTTGATGCATGAGGTTCGCTGCAAATTTTAACTCGTTTGGACATTTGAGCAGCTCTCTGCAAGAAAGACAAATTTGGGGTTTGTAAAAAAGTTTATTGTTCACGAACCGTTTTGACCCGATTTGTATTTTTTGCCGAGGGCTACTCAGATATCCAAATGAGTTGAAATTTGAAACGGACCTCACGCATCAAATTATCTATCACACTTTTTTTGGATTTTTTGGATTTTTTCTAGTATTTGTTTTGAATTTTTTTCTGAGCGGGAGCATCTGAGCCCGGGCTCAGATGCGGATTTTCGTCCAAAGATGTGCAATAACATAGATGAAAACAATAGATCTACCATGCATAGACTAAGGATCAAACAAATGAAAACTATCAGTGATAGATCTACATACATGAACTAATGAACAGAAAAATGAAAGCTAGCCGCAACATTGAGATGAACACCCTAGCCCGGCTTCGGGGTCTTCCATGATTAAACTCGAATTAATACAAAGGACGAGCAAATGTGTGCAATTTACATGAGAGGCTCCTCTATATTCCCAGACCTTTGTCCATCGGCAATGTGAGACTAAACTCCAACGTATTTTTAGGCCAGAACACTAAGCTAACGAATGTTCGTTGTTTCATAGTGTTACATATGCCTGCAGGTGGCCTTGTCAACCATACATATCGACCGGGAAGCTAGATCATGGATGGATGCCTGCACTGGGTTATGTGTGTCACCATTGCTTTCTCTATATTCATGGACGAGACGAGTTTCTCTGTGATGAGGCTCGACACTTTGCTCTTCACTTCGGGAACGATCTGCCCACAACGTCCAAGTCCTTCTCCCATCAAGTTGTTGTCACCTGCTAAGCAGTCACATGCAATATGCGCATGTGATAATAGCAGGTCTTCGGCCAAGGCCAAAACCTCGTGGCAGGCCAGAGCTTTTAGCACCTCCGAATCTTCATCACCTTCTACTATCATAGTCGACGCACTAAGGAAGTTTCTTGCCTCATCCCTCGCGATAGCTGCGAGTGTGCCTACTTTTTGCCCCCCCCCCCCCCAACATCTACGTTGATCTTTGCCATCCTTCATGGGGTAGTATCCAACTAAAACCCCATATGCCTTCCACCCCCATGACTTATCTCCAATTCTAAAGTCCTAGCCCATTTATTCCAACACACACATCATTCTCATCCACGTCGTGGTGCGAGCATCCATATCCTAACAAACAAAGCTCGTCTCATATGTGAGGAGACGTGTTGGGTACGGTCCATGAAGCACGCTTGGTTTTCTCCCAGCCTCGTCACATGTTTTTCTTTTTTCTTTTTTACCATTTTGGGTTATTTTTTCTATATATTCTGAAAATGTTATAAATATATATATATATATATATATATATATATATTTGGATTTTTAAATTTTTATTTTTACAAAAAATAATCATGCAATAGAAATCTTATTGCATATTTAAGAAATATTTATCATGTATTAAAAATGTTCATCTTGTACTTCAAAAATATTCATATTTAAATAGGTTCACTGTGTGTTTAAAAAAACTTCATCACATATTTAAAAGATGTTCATAATCTATTTAGAAAGCATGTTAATCAATTTACTGAAAAGGTTGTTCATCATGTAATTAGAACTTCACGTACTTAAAAAATATCCATATAAGTTTCTAAAATGTTCATGTGAAATTTAAAATGTTTTCACATATTTTTCTTTAAAATGTTTGTGTATTTATATAAAAAAAGGGTTCCACATTCTAAAAATTGTTCATGTATTTTTCAAAAGAAAGAAACTGAATAAAACACGAAAACAACAAGGAAATTAAAAAAGAAATACAAATAAAAAGAAAATATATAGGAGAAAAAGAAAAGAAAAAAAACTGTGAGAATAAGCAGCCACATTTCATTAGAAAAATCCACACCAAAATATGGCAAAACTAGACCGGCCCACGTTCCCCACGCTGGGCGAGGCTCTCCTACTGCTCATAGTAGCCGAGCTATAGCCTTTGCGCGCCTTGGCAGGCATCGATGGTGGTGGAAAGCACAACTCCAACAGACGCCTGCTTCGATGGCGGTAAAGCGTGGCTCCTCCGGCAGAAAACCTATAAGAGGACCGTGATGAAGATGTGAGAGGCTTCTGCTAGAGATTGAGCCGACAAATCTTAAGTGTCCTAGGGGCCTAGTTGAGATTTTCTTTTGAAAAATTGGGGCCTGGTTGAGATGTGACTGCGTGTATGTATGCAAAGGCCCAGCGATCGTGTGTTGTGGTTAATTGGACAGCTATTGATATTTGTTGGTGTTTGTAAATTGCACGGGTCGCTAACGAGATTGAGGTTTGCCTAAAAACAACTAAAGAGATTGAGGTCCAACTCCTTTCCTTGCGCGCGGGGCTGGCCACGCAGCTCTCTCGTTCCTTCTTCTATATAAACAAACCCTCTTCCCGGCCGCCACCTTCCGATCAACCCAAACCAAACCATCAAAGCCGATCAAGCTACGAAGAACGAAGAAATCGACCAGCAACGATGAAGAAGGAAAATTGCTTCGTTTTCTGCCTCATTATATTCGTGCTCGGCGTCTTAGCTTGCCGGTCCGTTTTCTTGGCGCTCGACGAGTACACAAAGCCGCGGTACTACGCGGCGATCGACTCCCTCTCCGGCCTCGACCCGGCGACGGATCTTGGCAGGCCCTCGCTTGATCCGCTACCCAACTCTATCTCGTATGTCATTATTCTAGACTCGTTCCTTCCTTGCGTGGCCATACATTCATCTCAACATACACATCTACGCCACACCTAACTGTTGAACATGTCGTCTTTTAGTCGGCCAACACTCGGCGTCATACAACATTGCGGGTCAAACCGCCGTCTTGTAGAACTTGCCTTTTAGTTTTTGTGGCACTCTCTTGTCATGGAGAATGCCAGAAGCTTGGCACACTTCATCCATCTGGCTTTGACTCGATGGTTCACACCTTCATCAATACCCCCTCCTCCTGCATCATTGACACCAAATATCGAAAGGTGTCCTTCTGAGGCACCACCTGCCCATCAAGGCTAATCTCCTCCTCCTCACACCTAGTAGTACTGAAACCGCACATCATGTACTCGGTTTTAGTTCTACTAAGCCTAAACTCTTTCGATTCCAAGGTTTGTCTTCATAACTCTAACTTCATGTTTACCCCCGTTCAACTATCATTAACTAGCACCACATCATCTGCAAAGAGCATACACCATGGGATATCTCCTTGTATATCCCTTATGACCTCATCCATCACCAAGGCAAAAATATAAGGGCTCAAAGCTGACCCCTGATGCAGTCCGATCTTAATCGGGAAGTCATCAGTGTCGACATTACTTGTTCGAACACTTGTCACAACACTATCGTACATGTCATTGATGAGGGTAATGTACTTTGCTGGGACTTTGTGTTTCTCCAAGGCCAACCACATGACATTTCGCGGTATCCTATCAGAGCACCATATGCAAGTCCTTCTTTTGCTCCCCGTATCTCTCCATAAGTTGCCACACCAAGAAAATGGCTTCCATGGTCGACCTCCCAGGCATGAAACCAAATCGATTTTTTGTCACGCTTGTCATTCTTCTTAAACGGTGCTCAATGACTATCTCCCATAGATTCATTATATGGCTTGTCAGCTTAATTTCACGGTAATTAGTACAACTCTGAACATCCCTCTTATTCTTGAAGATTGGTACTAATATACTCCGTCTCCATCTGCTGGCATCTTGTTTGCCCAAAAATGAAGTTGAAAAGCTTGGTTAGTGATACTATCGCTATGTCCCCGAGGCCTTTCCACACCTCAACGGGGATACAATCAGGACCCATCGCCTTGCCTCCTTTCATCCTTTTTAAAGCGTCCTTGACCACACACTACTGGATTCGCCGCACAAAATGCATGCTGGTCTCATCAAAGGAGTCATCAGTTCAATGGTAGAACTCTCATTCTCCCCATTGAACAGTTTGTCGAAGTACTCCCTGTTGGGAATCGTAGCATAATTTTAAAATTTTCCTACGCCCACCAAGATGCATCTATGGAGTATAGTAGCAACGAGGGGAAAGGAGTGCATCTACATACCCTTGTAGATCGCGAGCGGAAGCGTTCCAATGAACGTGGATGACGGAGTCGTACTCGCCGTGATCCAAATCACCGATGACCGAGTGCCGAACGAACGGCACCTCCGCGTTCAACACACGTACGGTGCAGCGACGTCTCCTCCTTCTTGATCCAGCAAGGGGGAAGGAGAGGTTGATGGAGATCCAGCAGCACGACGGCGTGGTGGTGGATGTAGCGGGATGCCGGCAGGGCTTCGCCGAGCTTCTACGAGAGAGAGAGGTGTAGCAGGGGAGGAGGGAGGCGCCCAAGGCTGTAATGTTGCTGCCCTCCCCCCTTTATATAGGCCCCCATGGGAGGGGGGGGGGGCGCCGGCCAGGGATCCCATCTGGATGGGGGGCGGCGGCCAGGGGGGTGCCTTGCCCCCCAAGGCAAGTGGGGCGCCCCCCACCCTAGGGTTTCCAACCCTAGGCGCAGGGGGCAGGCCCATGGGGGGGCGCCCCAGCCCACTAGGGGCTGGTTCCCTTCCCACTTCAGCCCACGGGGCCCTCCGGGATAGGTGGCCCCACCCGGTGGACCCCCGGGACCCTTCCGGTGGTCCCGGTACAATACCGGTAACCCCCGAAATTTTCCCGGTGGCCGAAACTTGACTTCCTATATATAACTCTTTACCTCTGGACCATTCCGGAACTCCTCGTGACGTCCGGGATCTCATCCGGGACTCCGAACAACTTTCGGGTTTCCGCATACACATATCTCTACAACCCTAGCGTCACCGAACCTTAAGTGTGTAGACCCTACGGGTTCGGGAGACATGCAGACATGACCGAGACGCCTCTCCGGTCAATAACCAACAGCGGGATCTGGATACCCATGTTGGCTCCCACATGTTCCACGATGATCTCATCGGATGAACCACGATGTCGAGGATTCAATCAATCCCGTATGCAATTCCCTTTGTCAATCGGTATGTTACTTGCCCGAGATTCGATCGTCGGTATCCCAATACCTTGTTCAATCTCGTTACCGGCAAGTCTCTTTACTCGTACCGCAATGCATGATCCCGTGACTAACGCCTTAGTCACATTGAGCTCATTATGATGATGCATTACCGAGTGGGCCCAGAGATACCTCTCCGTCACACGGAGTGACAAATCCCAGTCTCGATCCGTGCCAACCCAACAGACACTTTCGGAGATACCCGTAGTGCACCTTTATAGTCACCCAGTTACGTTGTGACGTTTGGCACACCCAAAGCACTCCTACGGTATCCGGGAGTTGCACGATCTCATGGTCTAAGGAAAAGATACTTGACATTGGAAAAGCTCTAGCAAACGAAACTACACGATCTTTTATGCTATGCTTAGGATTGGGTCTTGTCCATCACATCATTCTCCTAATGATGTGATCCCGTTATCAATGACATCCAATGTCCATAGTCAGGAAACCATGACTATCTGTTGATCAACGAGCTAGTCAACTAGAGGCTTACTAGGGACACGTTGTGGTCTATGTATTCACACATGTATTACGATTTCCGGACAATACAATTATAGCATGAACAATAGACAATTATCATGAACAAAGAAATATAATAATAACCATTTATTATTGCCTCTAGGGCATATTTCCAACAGTCTCCCACTTGCACTAGAGTCAATAATCTAGTTACATTGTGATGAATCGAACACCCATTGCGTCCTGGTGTTGATCATGTTTTGCTCTAGGGAGAGGTTTAGTCAACGGATCTGCTACATTCAGGTCCGTATGTACTTTACAAATATCTATGTCTCCATTTTGAACACTTTCACGAATGGAGTTGAAGCGACGCTTGATATGCCTGGTCTTCCTGTGAAACCTGGGCTCCTTCGCAAGGGCAATAGCTCCAGTGTTGTCACAGAAGAGAGTCATCGGGCCCGACGCATTGGGAATCACCCCTAGGTCGGTAATGAACTCCTTCATCCAGACTGCTTCCTGTGCTGCCTCCGAGGCTGCCATGTACTCCGCTTCACATGTAGATCCCGCCACGACGCTTTGCTTGCAACTGCACCAGCTTACTGCTCCTCCATTCAAAATATACACGTATCCGGTTTGTGACTTCGAGTCATCCAGATCTGTGTCGAAGCTAGCGTCGACGTAACCCTTTACGACGAGCTCTTCGTCACCTCCATAAACGAGAAACATATCCTTAGTCCTCTTCAGGTACTTCAGGATATTCTTGACCGCTGTCCAGTGTTCCATGCCGGGATTACTTTGGTACCTTCCTACCAAACTTACGGCAAGGTTTACATCAGGTCTGGTACACAGCATGGCATACATAATAGACCCTATGGCCGAGGCATAGGGGATGACACTCATCTTTTCTATATCTTCTGCCGTGGTCGGGCATTGAGCCGTGCTCAATTGCACACCTTGCAATACAGGCAAGAACCCCTTCTTGGACTGATCCATATTGAACTTCTTCAATATCTTGTCAAGGTATGTACTCTGTGAAAGACCAATGAGGCGTCTTGATCTATCTCTATAGATCTTGATGCCTAATATATAAGCAGCTTCTCCAAGGTCCTTCATTGAAAAACACTTATTCAAATAGGCCTTTATACTTTCCAAGAATTCTATATCATTTCCCATCAATAATATGTCATCCACATATAATATGAGAAATGCTACAGAGCTCCCACTCACTTTCTTGTAAACACAGGCTTCTCCATAAGTCTGTGTAAACCCAAACGCTTTGATCATCTCATCAAAGCGAATGTTCCAACTCCGAGATGCTTGCACCAGCCCATAGATTGAGCGCTGGAGCTTGCATACTTTGTTAGCATTCTTAGGATCGACAAAACCTTCCGGCTGCATCATATACAACTCTTCCTTAAGGAAGCCGTTAAGGAATGCTGTTTTGACGTCCATCTGCCATATCTCATAATCATAGTATGCGGCAATTGCTAACATGATTCGGACGGACTTCAGCTTCGCTACGGGTGAGAAAGTCTCATCGTAGTCAACCCCTTGAACTTGTCGATAACCCTTAGCGACAAGTCGAGCTTTGTAGATGGTCACATTACCATCCGCGTCCGTCTTCTTCTTAAAGATCCATTTGTTTTCTATGGCTCGCCGATCATCGGGCAAGTCAGTCAAAGTCCATACTTCGTTTTCATACATGGATCCTATCTCGGATTTCATGGCTTCTAGCCATTTGTCGGAATCCGGGCCCGCCATCGCTTCTTCATAGTTCGAAGGTTCACCGTTGTCTAACAACATGATTTCCAGGACAGGGTTGCCGTACCACTCTGGTGCGGAACGTGTCCTTGTGGACCTACGAAGTTCAGTAGTAACTTGATCCGAAGCTTCATGATCATCATCATTAACTTCCTCCCCAGTCGGTGTAGGCACCACAGGAACATTTTCCCGCGCTGCGCTACTTTCCGGTTCGGAAGGGGTGACTATCACCTCATCAAGTTCCACTTTCCTCCCACTCAATTCTTTCGAGAGAAACTCCTTCTCCAGAAAGGACCCGTTCTTGGCAACGAAGATCTTGCCTTCGGATCTGAGGTAGAAGGTATACCCAATGGTTTCCTTAGGGTATCCTATGATGACGCATTTTTCCGACTTGGGTTCGAGCTTTTCAGGTTGAAGTTTCTTGACATAAGCATCGCATCCTCAAACTTTTAGAAACGACAGCTTAGGTTTCTTCCCAAACCATAATTCATACGGTGTCGTCTCAACGGATTTCGACGGAGCCCTATTTAAAGTGAACGCGGCAGTCTCTAAAGCATAGCCCCAAAATGAGAGCGGTAAATCGGTAAGAGACATCATATATCGCACCATATCCAATAGAGTGCGATTACGACGTTCGGACACACCATTTCGCTGAGGTGTTCCAGGCGGCGTGAGTTGTGAAACGATTCCACATTTCCTTAAGTGTGCATCAAGTTCGTGACTCAGATATTCTCCTCCACAATCTGATCATAAGAATTTTATTTTCCTGTCACGTTGATTCTCAACTTCACTCTGAAATTCCTTGAACTTTTCAAAGGTTTCAGATTTGTGTTTCATTAGGTAGACATACCCATATCTACTTAAATCATCAGTGAGAGTGAGAACATAACGATATCCTCCGCGAGCCTCAACACTCATTGGACCGCACACATCGGTATGTATGATTTCCAATAAGTTGGTTGCTCGCTCCATTGTTCCGGAGAACGGAGTCTTGGTCATCTTACCCATGAGGCATGGTTCGCACGTGTCAAATGATTCGTAATCAAGAGACTCCAAAAGTCCATCTGCATGGAGCTTCTTCATGCGCTTGACACCAATGTGACCAAGGAGGCAGTGCCACAAGTATGTGGGACTATCGTTATCAACTTTACATCTTTTGGTATTCACACTATGAACATGTGTAACATCACGTTCGAGATTCATCAAGAATAAACCATTGACCAGCGGGGCATGACCATAAAACATATCTCTCAAATAAATAGAACAACCATTATTCTCAGATTTAAATGAGTAGCCATCTCGAATTAAACGAGATCCAGATACAATGTTCATGCTCAAAGCTGGCACTAAATAACAATTATTGAGGTTTAAAACTAATCCCGTGGGTAGATGCAGAGGTAGCGTGCCGACGGCGATCACATCGACCTTGGAACCATTCCCGACGCGCATCGTCACCTCATCCTTCGCCAGTCTTCGTTTATTCCGTAGTTCCTGTTTTGAGTTACAAATATGAGCAACCGCACCGGTATCAAATACCCAGGAGCTACTATGAGTACTGGTAAGGTACACATCAATTACATGTATATCACATATACCTTTGGTGTTGCCGGCCTTCTTGTCCGCTAAGTATTTGGGGCAGTTCCGCTTCCAGTGACCACTTCCCTTGCAATAAAAGCACCCAGTCTCGGGCTTGGGTCCATTCTTCGACTTCTTCCCAGTAACTTGCTTACCGGTCGCGGCAACTCCCTTGCCGTCCTTCTTGAAGTTCTTCTTACCCTTGCCCTTCTTGAACTTAGTGGTTTTATTCACCATCAACACTTGATGTTCTTTTCTGATCTCTACCTCCGCTGATTTCAGCATTGAATATACCTCAGGAATGGTCTTTTCCATCCCCTGCATATTGAAGTTCATCACAAAGCTCTTGTAGCTTGGTGGAAGCGACTGGAGGATTCTGTCAATGACCGCGTCATCTGGGAGATTAACTCCCAGCTGAGTCAAGCAGTTGTGCAACCCAGACATTCTGAGTATGTGCTCACTAATAGAACTATTCTCCTCCATTTTACAGCTGAAGAACTTGTTGGAGACATCATATCTCTCGACCCGGGCATGATCTTGGAAAACCAATTTCAGCTCCTCGAACATCTCATATGCTCCATGTTTCTCAAAACGCTTTTGGAGACCCGGTTCTAAGCTGTAAAGCATGCCGCACTGAATGAGGGAGTAATCATCAGCACGCTGCTGCCAAGCGTTCATAACGTCTTGGTTCTCAGGGATTGGTGCTTCACCTAGCGGTGCTTCTAAGACATAATCTTTCTTGGCTACTATGAGGATGATCCTCAGGTTCCGGACCCAGTCCGTATAGTTGCTGCCATCATCTTTCAGCTTGGTTTTCTCTAGGAACGCGTTGAAATTGAAGACAACGTTGGCCATTTGATCTACAAGACATAGTGTAAAGATTTTAGACTAAGTTCATGATAATTAAGTTCATCTAATCAAATTATTCAATGAACTCCCACTCAGATAGACATCCCTCTAGTCATTTAAGTGAAACATGATCCGAGTTTAACTAGGCCGTGTCCGATCATCACGTGAGACAGACTAGTCAAGATCGGTGAACATCTCCATGTTGATCGTATCTTCTATACGACTCATGCTCGACCTTTCGGTCCTCCGTGTTCCGAGGCCATGTCTGTACATGCTAGGCTCGTCAAGTCAACCTAAGTGTATTGCGTGTGTTCCGAGGCCATGTCTGTACATGCTAGGCTCGTCAACACCCGTTGTATTCGAACATTAGAATCTATCACACCCGATCATCACGTGGTGCTTCGAAACAACGAACCTTCGCAACGGTGCACAGTTAGGGTGAACACTTTCTTGAAATTATTATAAGGGATCATCTTACTTACTACCGTCGTTCTAAGCAAATAAGATGCAAAAACATGATAAACATCACATGCAATCAAATAGTGACATGATATGGCCAATATCATTATGCTCCTTTGATCTCCATCTTCGGGGCACCATGATCATCTTCGTCACCGGCATGACACCATGATCTCCATCATCATGATCTCCATCATTGTGTCTTCATGAAGTCGTCACGCCAACGATTACTTCTACTTCTATGGCTAACGCGTTTAGCAAAAAAGTAAAGTAATTTACATGGCATTATTCAATGACACGCAGGTCATACAAAATAATAAAGACAACTCCTATGGCTCCTGCCGGTTGTCATACTCATCGACATGCAAGTCGTGATTCCTATTACAAGAATATGATCAATCTCATACATCACATATATCATTCATCACATCTTCTGGCCATATCACATCACATAGCACTTGCTGCAAAAACAAGTTAGACGTCCTCTAATTGTTGTTGCAAGTTTTTACGTGGCTTGTATAGGTTTCTAGCAAGAACGTTTCTTACCTACGTAAAACCACAATGTGATTTGCCAATTTCTATTTACCCTTCATAAGGACCCTTTTCATCGAATCTGTTCCGACTAAAGTAGGAGAGACAGACACCCGCTAGCCACCTTATGCAACTAGTGCATGTCAGTCGGTGGAACCTGTCTCACGTAAGCGTACGTGTAAGGTCGGTCCGGGCCGCTTCATCCTACAATACCGCCGAAACAAGATACGACTAGTAGCGGCAAGAAGAATTGGCAACATCAACGCCCACAACTGCTTTGTGTTCTACTCGTGCATAGTAACTACGCATAGGCCTGGCTCATGATGCCACTGTTGGGAATCGTAGCATAATTTTAAAATTTTCCTACGCTCACCAAGATGCATCTATGGAGTATACTAGCAACGAGGGGAAAGGAGTGCATCTACATACCCTTGTAGATCGCGAGCGGAAGCGTTCCAATGAACGTGGATGACGGAGTCGTACTCGTCGTGATCCAAATCACCGATGACCGAGTGCCGAACGAACGGCACCTCCGCGTTCAACACACATACGGTGCAGCGACGTCTCCTCCTTCTTGATCCAGCAAGGGGGAAGGAGAGGTTGATGGAGATCCAGCAGCACGACGGCGTGGTGGTGGATGTAGCGGGATGCCGGCAGGGCTTCGCCGAGCTTCTACGAGAGTGAGAGGTGTAGCAGGGGAGGAGGGAGGCGCCCAAGGCTGTAATGTTGCTGCCCTCCCTCCCCCCTTTATATAGGCCCCATGGGAGGGGGGGGGGGCGCCGGACAGGGATCCCATCTGGATGGGGGGCGGCGGCCAGGGGGGTGCCTTGCCCCCCAAGGCAAGTGGGGCGCCCCCCCACCCTAGGGTTTCCAACCCTAGGCGCAGGGGGCAGGCCCATGGGGGGGCGCGCAGCCCACTAGGGGCTGGTTCCCTTCCCACTTCAGCCCACGGGGCCCTCCGGGATAGGTGGCCCCACCCGGTGGACCCCTGGGACCCTTCCGGTGGTCCCGGTACAATACCGGTAACCCCCGAAATTTTCCCGGTGGCCGAAACTTGACTTCCTATATATAATTCTTTACCTCCGGACCATTCCGGAACTCCTCGTGACGTCCGGGATCTCATCCGGGACTCCGAAAAACTTTCGGGTTTCCGCATACACATATCTCTACAACCCTAGCGTCACCGAACCTTAAGTGTGTAGACCCTACGGGTTCGGGAGACATGCAGACATGACCGAGACGCCTCTCCGGTCAATAACCAACAACGGGATCTGGATACCCATGTTGGCTCCCACACGTTCCACGATGATCTCATCGGATGAACCACGATGTCGAGGATTCAATCAATCCCGTATGCAATTCCCTTTATCAATCGGTATGTTACTTGCCCGAAATTCGATCGTCGGTATCCCAATGCCTTGTTCAATCTCGTTACCGGCAAGTATCTTTACTCGTACCGCAATGCATGATCCCGTGACTAACGCCTTAGTCACATTGAGCTCATTATGATGATGCATTACCGAGTGGGCCCAGATACCTCTCCGTCACACGGAGTGACAAATCGCAGTCTCGATCCGTGCCAACCCAACAGACACTTTCGGAGATACCCGTAGTGCACCTTTATAGTCACCCAGTTACGTTGTGACGTTTGGTGCACCCAAAACACTCCTACGGTATCCGGGAGTTGCACGATCTCATGGTCTAAGGAAAAGATACTTGACATTGGAAAATCTCTAGCAAACGAAACTACACGATCTTTTATGCTATGCTTAGGATTGGGTCTTGTCCATCACATCATTCTCCTAATGATGTGATCCCGTTATCAATGACATCCAATGTCCATAGTCAGGAAACCATGACTACCTGTTGATCAACGAGCTAGTCAACTAGAGGCTTACTAGGGACACGTTGTGGTCTATGTATTCACACATGTATTACGATTTCCGGACAATACAATTACAGCATGAACAATAGACAATTACCATGAACAAAGAAATATAATAATAACCATTTATTATTGCCTCTAGGGCATATTTCCAACACTCCCGCCATCTATGCTTAATCTCCTCGTCCTTCACCAAGAGTTGGTCTACTTCATCCATAATGCATTTGGCTTGGCCAATATCCCTCGTCTTCCTCTCTCGGATCTTGGCCATGTTATTGATGTCCCTTTCACCTTCCTTCATGCCTAACCGTTGGTAGAGGTCCTCATACGCCCGACCCCTTGCTTCACTGACAGCTCGTTTTGCGGCCTTCTTCGCCATCTTGTACTTCTCTATGTTGTCTACACTCGTATCCAGGTATAGGTGTCTGAAACAATATTTCTTCTCTTTAATCGCCTTATGGACATCATCATTCCCCCACCAGGTATCCTTATCTCTGCTTCTCCTTCCCCTGGACACTCCAAACCCCTTTGAGGCCACCTTACAAATGCAAGTCGCCATCGTCATCCACACATTGTCTGCATCCCCTCCCCCCCAAGGGCCCTCCTTAATGACCCTTTCCTTGAACGCCTGAGCTACCTCCCCCTTGAGCTTCCACCACTTCGTTCTGGCGACTTTGGCACGTTTATCCCGCTGGACACGAATCCGAAAGCGGAAGTCAGCAACCACCAGCTTACGCTGAGGTACAACACTCTCTCCTGGTACCACCTTAAAGTCTAGGCACGCACGCCTATCTTCTGTTCTCGAGAGGATGAAATCGATTTGGCTAGAGTGTTGGCCAATACTAAGAGTCACCAGATGTGATTCTCTCTTTCTAAAGAGGGTGTTAGCTACAATCATGTCGTAGGCTAGAGCAAAGCTTAAGACATCTTCTCGTTCTTGATTGCTGATGCCATAGCCAAAGCCCCCAAGCACCCCTTCAAAACATGTGTTAGATGTACCCACATGGACATTGAGGTCTCCTCCTATAAAGAGCTCTCACCAATCGGTACACACCTAACCATGTCTTCTAGGCCTTAGAACTCTCTCTTGGTGATCTCATTGTGGCCTACTTCCGGGGCATACGCGCTGATAACATTGAGAACTAAGTCCCCAACTAACAGCTTGACCAGGATAATCCGGTCCCCACGTCTCTTAACCTCTACCAGTCCATACTTGAGGCTCTTATTGATCAAGATGCCTACGCCATTTCTGTTTGCAGCCGTCCTCATGTACCACAACTTGAAGCCGACATCCTCCACCTCCTTCGCCTTCTGTCCCCTCCATTTGGTTTCTTGGACGCAAAGGATATCAACACCTCTCATCACCACTGCGTCAACTAGCTCCCGAAGCTTCCCTGTCAGAGACCCTACGTTCCATCTACCTAAGCAAATCCTCCTAGGCTCGGCTAGCTTCCTTACCCTTCGCACTCGTCGAGTCAAGTACGAAGACCCTTGCTTATTTTCCACTACATCCAGGCGCCGATGTAGCGCGCCACTTAGGATGCGATGACTCGATCCTCGCTCACTTGCCACCGTACCCGGAGATACGGCGCACCACCAGGGGTGACGGCCCGACGCTTGCCCATTTGACACCACACCCAGGTTCCGATGTGGCGCGTCGCTGAGAGGGTTACGCCCCAACGAAAATCTTTTGGGTTTCATCTTCATTAGAGTGGCTGAGTTTTTACGTTGGCTCGTCAAGCCTATCACAACCCTCCTCCTTTACCCAGGCTTGGGATCAGCTATGTTGAGACAACATAGGCACAAGGCGGAGTTACTAAATTAAATTGATACGCATATTAAATTACCATGGACGAGTACAGAAAGCCGCGGTACTACGTGGCGATCGACACCCTCTCCGGCCTCGACTCGGCGACGGATCTTGGCAGGCCCTTGCTGGATCCGCTGTTCAACATCACCCTTAGCGTCGCCTCGCGAGGCTTCCGGCACAGCGAGTGCATCCCGCCCGGCACGTACGTGGAGGTCTCATACCACGGCTCCCCGCTCGCCACCGGGACCGCCGTGCAGCTCTGCGCCAGGCCGCAGAAGGCGCCGAGGGAGCAGTCCCTCGTCGCATGGGGCCGTGGCGTGCGCGTCCCGAGCTTCAGGCTGGACAACCTCGCGGCCGATGCGCGGCTCGACGTCGAGGCGTTCGAGGTCACGCTCCAGATGCCACCGACCCACGACCACATGGGAAAGATCGTGACGTGTAAGGCTAGGAGGGTAGGGGACGCCGCCGCCTTGCGGGCTCCGTGTGACTCGTCCAACATGGGCCATTATTGGACGTCGTCACCAAAGGATCTGCACGGCGGCGCCTGAGTTTAACATGTGCGAATGTCATGGCAGCGGTGGCATGCAGACGCTGAGATGCAGCTAGCTGTGTACGTGCCGAGACGACCATGGCAACTTTGCTCTTACCAATAGTTATAGCATATGTTTTTCTCATCAATAATGTATTGTAGGAGTAGATTTTTTTTCTAAACGAGATCAATCATGGTAAATTTATCTCTTTATTTATGGGAGATTTATCTTGCCCCTGTTTGGATCCCTCAGTTAGAGTTAGATTTGGTTAGTTTGGCCTCAACTAGCTCTAAAGGATCCAAACACATGGGTTAGTTTCAGCTAGTTGGATCTAACCCATGTAAAAAAAACTATCCCGGTGAAGAGGTGCTAGTTGGGCTAGTTTTCTTGGGGCCCACTAAAAAAATAACTAAAAAACATCTCCCTCCCGCACCAGATCCCTCCGTCCCGCACCCCCCTCCGTGACTCCTCTCCCGTTCGCGCCGCCGTCCAAGGCCGCGCCGGCGGAACCCCAGGCACGCCCTCCTCCGGCCGCCGCTCGCCCTCCTCCGGCCGAATATCACCCCACTCCCCCGTCACCGGTCGTCTCTCTCTCTCTCTCTCTCTCTCTCTCTCTCTCTCTCTCTCTCTCTCTCTCTCGTGCGTGGCGGCGGTGGTAGGCACGGATGTAATTTTTTAGTACCGCTCGCAAGCAGTAGTACCGCTACCCTTAGCAGTAGTACCGCTACCCCTAGCGGTAGTACCGTGAGGTCAAGCGGTACTACCGCTCCGATGGTTCTTCTGGCTTTTTTGCCTCCTCGCTGTTGTGTTTCAAAGGGCTACTACCGCCCTAGCGGTAGTACCGCTCCTTGGAGCGGTAGTACCGCTCGGTGCGGGTTGTGACCATAACGGTTGGATTTTTCCCACCTATAAAAGGGGGTCTTCTTCCCAATGAACCTTATCATTTGAGCTCATGTTCTTCCCCCATTGTTGACCTTCTTCGAGCTTGCTAACTCTCAATCCCTCCATGGATTCTTACTAGTTTTTGAGGGAAAAGAGAAAGAAGATCTAGATCCAAATTTCCACCAATCACTTTCTCCTCTATGTGAGGGGAACCCCTTGGATCTAGATCTTGGAGTCTTGGTGTTCTCCTTCTTGTTCTTCCTCTCATTTTCCTCCCTAGCATTAGTTGCTTCGGTGGGATTTGAGAGAGAAGGACTTGGGCACTTCGTGTTCCCTTGCCATTGCATTTGGTGCATCGGTTTGAGTTCTCCACGGTGATACATGGAAGTTACAAGTTGAGAAGCTTATTACTCTTGGGTGCTTGGTACCCTTGAGCTTGTTCCTCTTGGGTGCCTGGGCGCCCTAGACGGTTGGTGGTGTTCGGAGCTCAATCATTGTGGTGTAAAGCTCCGGGCAAGCGTCGGGGTCTCCAATTAGGTTGTGGAGATCGCCCCGAGCAATTTGACGGGTTCCGGTGACCCGCCCCAAGGGTTGCCAAAGTGTACGGGCTCGGTGACCGTCCCCAAGGGTTGCCATTTGTACTGGTTCGGTGACCGCCCTCAAGGGTCCCTTAGTGTAATCACGACATCTTGCATTGTGCGAGGGCGTGAGGAGATTACGGTGGCCCTAGTGGCTTCTTGGGGAGCATTGTGCCTCCACACCGCTCCAAACAGAGATTAGCATCCGCAAGGGTGTGAACTTCGGGATACATCGTCGTCTCCGCGTGCCTCGGTTATCTCTTACCCGAGCCCTTTACTTATGCACTTTACTTTGTGATAGCCATATTGTTTCTTGTCATATATCTTGCTATCACCTAAGTAGTTTTTCTTGCTTAGCATAAGTTGTTGGTGCACATAGGTGAGCCTAGTTGTTGTAGGTTTTGTGCTTGACAAATTAACCGCTAGGTTTATTCCACATTTGTTCAAGCCTCAACCGTAATTATTTTAAAGCGCCTATTCACCCCCCTCTAGGCGACATCCACGATCTTTCAATCGTTCATTCCTTTTGTACTCGTGCTCTCCCTCACCCTACGCGCCCATCTCTCTAGCAACGGCTCGTGGCCGGGATTTGAGCCGGCGGGGCGGCTGGATCTGTCGGAGCCGGCAACTGGGGCTTGGGTGGAGTGAGTGGCCGGTGATTGAGGACTAGGCGGCGGCTGTGTGCATGTGGCTGGTGCATGCATGAGCAAGAGCAATGGTTGTGCATGTGGTTGATGCATGCATGAGCAAGTTAGCAAGAGTAGTCTGCCCTCCTTCTCTCCATAGGAAATTTCTTGCTGTTCTAGATTCTTGCATCCTAATTTGTTGGCGGAACTTCTGATTAGGTAATAGCTAGATTCTGTACTATTTTTTGTTAACAGAACGGGCAGTGATGGTTAATAGAAAACCATTGATGCATTTTACATAAGAAAGAGAGTTGAATGTGAAGAACATTAACTGAATTAGAGTGTAAAGCTAATGAACCAACAATAACTAAATCAGAACACCATGTTCAGCCTCCTCTCTTGTTGCAGATGTTCTTGTGCAAATTTAGAGCATTAAGAAACAAAGAGCTGATCTATATAGTGTGATCAACTCAATACTTCATCATTAAATAATATTTTGGTATAATTTCATTTTTGTTATGCACTAGCTGTTATAAATAATCATAGTTAGAAATGTATCTCATAAGTTAACATGGACAATATTACTTATTCTGGAGAAGAGCACGGCTGCGTGTGCGGTGTTGAGTTCGGCTTGCTTGTAGCACTTCCTGGATGCGCTACTGATTCTTCTCTTCTGGTGCAGGTAGTATAGCTTGGAGCAGAGCACCCGCGATGGATGGAGACGGCTTCGACTTGTGGGGTTCGCAGCCGTCGGCTAGCGGCCCCACTACCCATGCTGGTCTTGACCTCAACTCGCAAGCGCCGACATCGGAGGGGTTCCCGGGGCTTGGGCTCTATGGAGCCTTCCTCCTGTGCGATGATGATGAGCTCCTCCCTTGATACATGTGTTGAAGCAGGAGGAAGAAGAATATGATGGAGGTAGCACAAGTGAGGATGAGATCATATCCATGTGTCGCAACAATTTGGTGCAGTCTGAGAATTTAATCTTGAAGTTGGTTCCTGTCTTGGGTATGTACTCTGATAACTACTTTGTGAAACTACCTAGGAGGGTCAGTGGATATTCTGGTTTGGATTGGGTGCAGGAGACACTAGCCCGAGATACCCAATGCTATAACATGTTTAGGGTTGAGAGACCTTTGTTTAACCGGCTACATAATACTTTGGTGCAATTATATGGCTTGAAGTCCACTTCAAAAATGACATCTGTAGAGGCTCTAGCTATGTTTTTATGGATTGTTGGATCACCATAGTCAGTTAGACAGGCTGATAACCATTTTAGGAGGTCTATGGAGACAGTAAGTAGGACATTTAACAGAGTTTTGACATGCCTCCTCAGGTTAGCACAAGACATAATTGTACCCAAGGACCCAACATTTTCGGAGGTGCACCCAAACTTAGAAAATCCAGCATTCTGGCTACACTCCAATGACTGCATAGGAGCTATAGATGGGACACATGTGAATGTTGTGGTGGATAAGAGTAAGAGGGTTCCATACTTGAACAGACACAATGAAACCAGTCAGAATATGCTTGCTGTTTGTGATTTCGACATGAGATTTACATTTGTGATGTCGGGATGGCCTGGGTCAGCACATGCAATGAGAGTTTTCAAAGATGCCATAACTACTCATCATCAGAAACTTCCACATCCACCGCCAGGTTTGCTACTTGAACCGTCTTGCAACATTTTTTATCCAATTACACTTGTTCATCTAAGTCTCATTGTGTGCCTTTCACAATATGTAGGGAAGTATTATGTGGTTGATGCGGGGTACCCAAACCGGCTGGGCTACCTTTCACCATACAGATGCACAAGGTACCATGTGGAACAATGGCAAAACGGCCCGCTGCCACAAGGTATGAAAGAAACCTTCAACCATGCACATGCCAAAGTTTGGAATGTCGTTGAGCGATCCTTTGGAGTGTTGAAGATGAAATTTAGGATTTTATTGAACATGCCAAAAGTTCCAGAGGACAAGCAAAGTAGAATTATTGTTGCTTGTATGGCTCTTCATAATTTCATTCGAGAGAGCAGAATTCCGGATAGGGAATTTGATGCCTGTGATGCGGATGAAAATTATAATCCAATGCCTAGTTCTTCTGCATCCGCATGGCCAGAAGACAAACCTCTTGTTGAAGATACCAACATGAATGTCTTCCGTGATGAGTTAGCTCATGCTCTGTTTCATGGAATGTGATTTTTTTAAACTTGATTGAGGACTTGTACGTTTAAGTGGGACTTCTCATTTGTATGGACAAAATGAAGTCTTGGGCAGTATCTCTCTGATGGAAATAAGTTACTGCTATACAGTTTTGGTATTCTATTTTGAACACATCTTAGTTTTTTATTGTGAGCAATCTCTGTTTATTTGCATGTGTGTTGCTCCTCCGTCCGCTGATTTTTTTTGCACCAGATAGTCGTCTCTCATGCAATGTGAATTATTCAGTACAGGCTATTTACATGATTTTTGGATTGAATCCATCCAAAATCTACGTTAGTAACTGGTAATATACTAACTTTGTGCCGTGCTACGATGATTTTTTTTTGAGTTGAAGGATCAGATACCCTAATTTGAGATACATTGTTGCAAGCTGACCATAATGTTTTGTATGGACAAAATAAAATTTATCATGTTTTTGATACTTGATTTGTATAGATAATTTGTTTATGTCATTACTGAGCGGGAGGAGGCCACACAAGAGCCGACCACAACGAATCCGGTTGAAAAGAGGGCCAAATGATTGAGAAAGTGCATTTATTGTCAATCTAACCCTCTTATCCAAACACCACAAAAGCTAGAGTTTGTTCAAGGTTAGTCACAAGTTAGAAACCAACTCTAATCTCTAACTAAGTTCGAGGATCCAAACAGGGCCCTTATACTCCTACATAGTAGTACAATATTAGTACTATATATGCTAGATATTTAATGTTTTCGTATCACTGAATTATGGTAGTATGAGAAGTTTTGGAGATGACAGATTTTTATTTTTTGGAAGTTTGGATACGACTACTTTCTAAACAGTATCTGAAGCGTATCTCTATCGTATGCTAAATAGCTATGGATTTCTAAGCAAAAAACTAGCGACGCACCCATGCTTTTTCCTTGGTTGTGAAGTGTATGTACGTTTTGCCGCTAACAATTCTTGCCCAAGTTTCTATCTAGGTGTCCGTGGTGATCTATTCCTGTACCGAAAGAATGATAGTTGTTTCGACAAAATAATTTTCCAGCAATGCCAGACAAACAGAGGCTTCACACAGGATTTTTAATTGGTAATTAGATGAGGGGGGCCCACCCTGAAACTCAAGAGGGGGGGGGGGGGATTAGTGAGGGGAGAAGGGTTGGTCCGTAAATCCTTGTAAAATATATCCGTATTTCTAGCATTTTTGATAATTTTTGGGCAAACATTGTAGATGCGTCGTTTTTAAAAGACAACATAGCCACGTCCAGTGCACTGATGCGCTATGCGGTGACGCTGGAGACTTTATTTTTTTTCAAAAGAAATATATTAATATCGTGAAGATACTAATTATACCTAGCCTCCGCAACAACAAAATGTCCTACAGACATTGCAGATGCACACAATCCTACAACAAAAAAGAAGAAGAAAAATAAAACTAAAGATCCCACTACGGTGATGAAAACCATGTAGCTGCAACACAAACCACTGTGAAGCCATCCCCCGGAGTTTAAATTCTCCAAAAGTGACGTCTCCAAAAAGGAAACAGTGCACAAGCGCCGCCGATCATAGATCTCAGATTTTCACCCTCGAGAAAGTCCGCGCTCTCAAAACAAATGCCTTCAACAAGGCCATTGCCAGGCACAACCACTTAAGGCCAGACCCTGGATTTTCACCTTGAAAGATAAGACAATGTTCTCCTCCTATTCTACCGCCCCCGCTTGCTGATGCCACTACTAAAAGTCAAGAAATACTAAGTAAAGTCCTCATCACTTTGAAGACTTGGTCCGCTGTTACAAGACCTCACCCGCCATGAAATTCTCAACCACTATCTTCACCAAGGAAATCGAAACACCGACATGTCCCATGATGACGACAGACAACGAAGCTTCACGTGACTCCCTCCTGAAGCTGCACGGCCAGAAATATGGGTTCACACAACCGAACCCTATCTGATCCAGCAATCCACAGGCATCAGGCGCCCAACGAAGATCGCCGGTGGAGCCTTCCGGAACTTGTCACGCTGGAGACTTTATGGCGGCGGATAACTTTGTTGGAAATATGCCCTAGAGGCAATAATAAATGGTTATTATTATATTTCTTTGTTCATGGTAATTGTCTATTATTCATGCTATAATTGTATTGTCCGGAAATCGTGATACATGTGTGAATACATAGACCACAACCTGTCCCTAGTAAGCCTCTAGTTGACTAGCTCGTTGATCAACAGATAGTCACGGTTTCCTGACTATGGACATTGGATGTCATTGATAACGGGATCACATCATTAGGAGAATGATGTGATGGACAAGACCCAATCCTAAGCATAGCATAAAAGATCGTGTAGTTTCGCTTGCTAGAGCTTTTCCAATGTCAAGTATCTTTTCCTTAGACCATGAGATCGTGCAACTCCCGGATACCGTAGGAGTGCTTTGGGTGTGCCAAACGTCACAACGTAACTGGGTGACTATAAAGGTGCACTACGGGTATCTCCGAAAGTGTCTGTTGGGTTGGCACGGATCGAGACTGGGATTTGTCACTCCGTATGACGGAGAGGTATCTCTGGGCCCACTCGGTAATGCATCATCATAATGAGCTCAATGTGACTAAGGCGTTAGTCACGGGATCATGCATTGCGGTACGAGTAAAGAGACTTGCCGGTAACGAGATTGAACAAGGTATTGGGATACCGACGATCGAATCTCGGGCAAGTAACATACCGATTGACAAAGGGAATTGTATACGGGATTGACTGAATCCTCGACATCGTGGTTCATCCGATGAGATCATCGTGGAGCATGTGGGAGCCAACATGGGTATCCAGATCCCGCTGTTGGTTATTGACCGGAGAGGCGTCTCGGTCATGTCTGCATGTCTCCCGAACCCGTAGGGTCTACACACTTAAGGTCCGGTGACGCTAGGGTTGTAGAGATATATGTATGCAGAAACCCAAAAGTTGTTCGGAGTCCCGGATGAGATCCCGGACGTCACGAGAGGTTCCGGAATGGTCCGGAGGTGAAGAATTATATATAGGAAGTCCAGTTTCGGCCATCGGAAAAGTTTCGGGGGTTATCGGTATTGTACCGGAACCACCGGAAGGGTCCCGGGGGTCCACCGGGTGGGGCCACCTGTCCCGGAGGGCCCCGTGGGCTGAAAGTGGAAGGGAACCAGCCCCTAGTGGGCTGGGGCGCCCCCCTTGGGCCTTCCCCATGCGCCTAGGGTTGGGAACCCTAGGGGGGGGGGGGGAGTTTCCCCTTGCCTTGGGGGGCAAGGCAACCCCTTCCCCCCCTTGTGGCCGCCGCCCCCCTTGAGATCCCATCTCTTGGGGCTGGCGCACCCCCCCAGGGGCCTATATAAAGGGGGGGGGGAGGGAGGGCAGCAATACAACAGCCTTGGGCGCCTCCCTCCTCCCCTGCAACACCTCTCTCTCTCTCGTAGAAGCTCGGCGAAGCCCTGCAGGAGACCCGCTACATCCACCACCACGCCGTCGTGCTGCTGGATCTCCATCAACCTCTCCTTCCCCCTTGCTGGATCAAGAAGGAGGAGACGTCGCTGCACCGTACGTGTGTTGAACGCGGAGGTGCCGTCCGTTTGGCACTCGGTCATCGGTGATTTGGATCACGGCGAGTACGACTCCGTCATCCACGTTCATTGGAACGCTTCCGCTCGCGATCTACAAGGGTATGTAGATGCACTTCTTTCCCCTCGTTGCTAGTAGACTCCATAGATGCATCTTGGTGAGCGTAGAATTTTTTTAAATTATGCTACGATTCCCAACAAACTTTTCTTAGAGCATGTGATGCGGAGCATCCTACAGTCATCCCCATGGACCCACCTTCGTCTCCCCAAGTGCCAAGTGGACGATGACACAAGCACGCGCAAGAGCACTCGAGACCGAGGTGATATCGCCCCTTAGTGACCTTCCATATGACCCACGTGAGACATGATTACTACCTTAAGCTGGAATGCTATGTGTGCTTAGGTATGAAGAAGGCCACCTCGGAGATGCTTGGGATGAAGACCAAGTCCCCAAGTACACGGACAAAGAGGCTCGACAAAGAAGACCATCAAGATTCTGCAGGACCCAGACATTCGGGCCCTGGCACGGACATCCGGCCCCTGATGGATCCACCTATAGCACAGAGACATCAGCTAGAGAACTACAGGACCTGAACATCCAGCCCGACCAGCCCCCCGACGACACCCAAAAGCAACAGAAGCCGAGCCATCACAAGCCGGACATCCTGCTCCCTCTGAGCCACAGGACATCTAGCCCCCAGCCGGACATCCGGCACCTGCCTGTGCATAGAGACCGGTCC
Source organism: Triticum aestivum (assembly GCF_018294505.1). Lineage (NCBI taxonomy): Eukaryota > Viridiplantae > Streptophyta > Magnoliopsida > Poales > Poaceae > Triticum > Triticum aestivum. Next base: position 83,143,088 of record NC_057799.1, read on the forward strand.
AAAGGCCCATGTACCCCTTCCATTCGTCCCAACTTGTACCAGCACTATATACCCCCTCCTCCTTCTAGGGCCAGCAAAGGTTAGATCTCATTTAGTTAGAGCTTTGCTCATCCACTTACCACTCCCATGGAGTTCAAGGGCTCCATGTGAGAAGATCCCCCAAGTGGATTCAATACCCCTTCATGGAAGATCCTTTTAGAATTCAAGACCTCTCTCCTCCAAGGATTAGATGAACTTGCTACCTTTGTGTCCTCTTGTGTTAACTTTGGATCTTTGTAGCTCCTTTATGTGTATGTGGATTTAGCATATGTGTGATCGGATTTCGTTGATTGAGTGATTTCTCTCTCGTGTTTTTCGTGTTCTTCCTCGTTCCCCTCCAAATCGTGAAAGATCGGCCAAAAGGGGTTCCACCCCACATCAACATGGTCAATAGAAGAGCCGGCTACTGGCTCTATACTCATGCCATGACATAGCCATTGTAAAAAATAATCTCATATAATAAGCCTGGATGTAAGTTGGCTGTAGCAATTAATATTTGCATGCATGGGTAAGAAGGCAATTGATTGGAAGTGAGAAAGCATCGCCCAACTTTTAGCGCTTTACAAGAGCTGCATGCATTTTTCTCTCTCGTGTGGAGTGCTATAGCCTGGCGAGTTGCTGAAGCGCGTGCGTCCTTCTCTTCCTTTCATTCTCTCCTCTAGCTAGTATTTTTTGCTGACCTGGATGGCTTATAGCCTGCCGACTCAGACCTATTATACTTGCTCTTATTGGTCCCATGGTAGACACCCTTATTGTGGGGTTTGGGTGTCTTGCAGTAGATGGTACATTATGATGACGATTGTTTTGATCTTTGTACTGACTATGAGTGTCATGTTTGAGCACTTTGTACGTGAATATAATCATGTGGCTCATGAACTGCTAGTTTAACTAGGGTTCATCCAACTAATTTAACATGCGTATAAATTTAATTTAGTGTCATTGCTAATGAGGTGTTCATCATTTAGTGTTTAACTGCATATCAATAATAAATTGTTAAAGCATAGATCCAGAATGAGAAGAACCTGAGTACTCAAACTTGAACAAGCAAAAAAATAATATATTTTAATGCAAATAGTCTATGTTGGAATTTTCTAAAGAAATAAAACTTTATAAATGTCAAAGAAACTTCCATATATCTAGTTATAACTTACAAGGATATACATGTTGGAGACAAGTACCATCCAGTCCAACTCAATTGTTTTGACACAACATGAACCTTGTCACCTTCCTCCGGAGAGATTAGAAACGACACTCATGCTCGACGACGACATATATGACATTACATTTTGGTTAACAAACTCTGAGTTATACATCTGCTCCAGCTTGGTTGAAGTTCGATATGTTGCGGACAAGTCTGGGAGGAGCACATCACCGTCGAGGTACTGCAAGACTTGTCGCATGGTTGGCCTTGCATTTGGTAGTGGGTGAGAGCACGGAAGCCCGAGTTTTAGCACTAGAGACACCTGGTCAAGACTAAACATATTTGGCATCCTAATGTCTGCCGCCTTAGTGATGCAACCCTTATGCCAATGGTCGACAACCCAATCCATGAGCACTACTACGTGGTTATTTCGCTCATCTTGCTCAACCGGCCTCCGCCCACATGCGACCTCTAGAAGGAATGCCCCGAAGGCAAACATATCAGTAGATGGGGTTACCTTGCCGGTGTGTCCTAGTTCAGGAGCTAGGTAACCCATAGTACCAACAACATGTGTGGTTTGTGCATCCGACCCATGGTCATAAAGCCTAGCTAGGCCAAAATCCCCTAACCTCCCATTCATCTCGCCATCCAAGAGTACGTTGCTTGCTTTGACATCCCGATGGATGACAATTTGCTCCCAATCCTCGTGGAGGTATGATTATCCCGAAGCCACTCCCCTGATGATGTGGAATCTTTGAGGCCACTCCAGTGTACCCTTGCTACGAACGTATAGATATTTATCCAGGCTACCATTTGGCATGTAATCATAGACCAAGATAAATTCTCCCTTTCGTGGGGAATAACCGAGCAACGGCACCAGATTGCGGTGGCGCAGGCTTCACATGCTTGCAACCTCCGTGATAAACTCCTTCATCCCTTGAATTGACTCATGCGACACCCTCTTCACGGCGACCTCCATGTGAGACTTGCGAAGCACGCCCTTGTAGACGCTTCCAAAGCCTCCAGCTCCGAGTAGGTTCTTCTGGCTGAACCCCTTGGTCGCTTGAAATAAGTCCTTGTAAGAGAATCGGTGCGGCCCAAATGCTTTCTCCCAGTCCTCGTGGACCTCCGCGTACCTGAGACGCCTTCGAACCAAAATGTAAACAATGATGCCCATGGATAAAACCGTTGTGGAGGATGCTATGGGTAGCACGATCTGCAACACTTTGGACTGTGACTTGGGTCCGATCGGCGGCAAGGCATGCAATGACAAGATATTCAACATCGGAGCTAGCCTGTCCAGCGCGAAGCTCCAACCAACGACAAAGTGGCGTGTGAAGAGGACTCCCGTTGCCGAGGAGAACCCAACGTAGGCCATGTCCTGCACCACGGTCGAGAGGTCCACGATGGTACGTAGCAGGGGCTTCTTGGGCTTGTCTATGCCAAGGGGAGCCATGGTCACGGTGATCTCTGTGGCAGAGGCATAGTAGTCCACCCATACCTGCATGAGACATGTTTTTGTAAATCCAGGTAGATATGCGCCTGTGTGTTCATAATCATAGGGATGTGTGTATGTGCATATGTATGAGCGTCCGTGTTTGTACTGTGTTCAGAAAAAAATCTAGATGCATTGCACATTCGATACATAGTAAAATCTGAAAATAGCAAACAAAAAAAATATTTTGAAATTTTGTCGCTTCAGATGCACAAATATTTGAGGTGCTCCTTGAATGTCATTTTTCCATCAAATTTTGCATATCTAAACCATTTGAGCATCTACAAAGCCAAGACATTTCAGATTTTCTTTGAACTATTTGTTTTGACCGAAGATTTCCATACCTGCATTGCCTTCCGGCTGATGAGGCTTAGGTTGAGGAACCGGGCCGTGGCATCGTCGTAGTAACCAGCATCGGCGGAATCTCGGGACACCATGCTATCCAGGTCGACGCCGACATGGTTGCCGTTTAAGTCGTGGCACTCGGAGTTGTGGAGGGTGTCCAACTCTTTTTTTGTTTGTTTGTTTGTTTTTGCGGGTGGAGGGTGTCCAACTCCACGGCGAGGGAGCGCTGTAGACAGCACCTCCTTGGACGTGGTGATGAAGAAGGCCATGCCAGGGCTGCTCAGGTCGATGTACTGCCCGAAGATGGCAAAGACGAAGGTCGTGGAGAAGGAGCGCGCGGCCCGGAACGGGACAGGAGACGGGTGGAAGGCGTGCCCTTTCTGCTGGATGGTGCCGTTGGTCAGCATGAGGAGGCCGTTGGGCGTGACCTTGGCCACACCGTCGAGAGTGAGGTTCGTGCCGGCAAAGCCATTGTAGGCGAACTGCCAACTGTCGTCGCTGCCGACCGTGGCCGCGAGACCGCGATCGGCAGCCACAAGGAGAAGGAGCAGAGTGACCAAGTGGTGGAAAAGCTCGAGAGGCATGGTTTGTGCGTCAATTTGCTCGGCGTCAAGAAACGCTCCGCCTCCTTGGTAGGAGTACTTGATTGATTCGGGTCTAGATTGTGAACCGCGAATCCTTTGTTTTAATCTTGGAGAAGTGACGTGATCAACGGAAAGCTCTGTCGTCGGTGTGAACGCCGGCGGGGGATAATATCTAGGGAGCTCCGTGGCTGGCGTGAGCCGGCGACCCATTCCATTCCATTCCACGCCCGCCTACCGGCTGAAAGGCATGGATGGACGCAACGGAAGGGCCTCAGTGTTGAGCTCTCGCTCGCTCATCCATGGCTTTCGATCGGAATCAAAAAGCAAGAATCCTTCCTTCCTTTCATGCATACTAGACTACTGCTACTACTGTAGTAGCCAGCGTTTCCGGAATTTTTAACCAAAGCCTGCCAGATTCAATCAAAGCAAACATGCTCCTACGTCAAGGTGGATAGCTAGGACAAGAAAGAGAGGCGCGCCTGCTAGCTTGTGTACCTGTACCGCTGCCGTCCTTCGTTGCCTGCGGGCGACACCATCTAATCCGCGCCACACCACACCAGTGAACCAAAGCCACTGCACCAGCGCTTCGCCGGCCAGCACTTGGTCCACAAAACCTCGTCGCCAACAGAGGATCATCCGCATCGCCTCGCCTCGCCGTCGGCCAAGTCTCAAGTCGCACACGCACCCCGCACGCGGATGGATGACCTTTTCTAGTATATATAGACATGGTCTTAGAAGGCATTGTAGAGAGAAGGAGGAGGTCGTGGATCATGCTAGTGCGTTCAATGACGCGGTGATGACGATGACAACACACGAGCAGCCGATTCAATGAAATGAATTGGAATGATTCCTAGGTCATTTTTAATGACGCCGCCCGTCCGTTTCCAAGGAGGGGATTCTGATCGCTAGAGATCCGTCCGTTTGTTTCCGTGGGAGACTTTGACAGTAGGCCCCCACACACCCGACCCAGAGTGTACGTCCCGTATTACATACACAGACTTCTAAAGAAAAAACTAAACACGTTTTATTTATTACATACGCAGACGAGGAGCCCAAAGCTTGGTGTTGACCAAGCATCACATGAGCTCCGGCGGTGGGTGGCTAGCAGGATTTACTTCCAAAGGGTTAATAATCTTCTTTGATCCTGGCAGCTACTTAAGCTAGCAGATTTGTGGTGAGATTTTGGAGTAGAGTATTGTTTTTTGACTAGATTCGGCAACGCGTGGAACAACTTTTCACTAGATTAGGTTTTGCACAGCATAAAAGCACGACATTTTTTGTGTGTGTGCGTGTGAGGCAGATGAACATTCTTTACTGTTTTGTTTTGCGAGCCAGATGAACGGATTGTAACCATAAGACATGATCTCCTTCCCTTATAATAATACAAGTAATAGTTAGCACAAGACATGAAAAGTTATCAAACCTTTGGATTCCAACATGGTACAAACACAATTTTTTTCAATGATTTCAACTTCTTTCTTTCCTTCAGAAATGCATACAAAGCAGTGTACTGTACTCTACACTCATGCAATCAACAAGGATTATGAAGCTGTCCCTTGGGAATCCAGACACACTCTAAGAATTCCTTCCATCATTTGTAAATCATTCAAAAATCAAAACCATTCTAACAAGTTGCGCAACAACATCAACCTAGCTCTTGACCACATTTCTTAAGGCAACAAACAAGCTATTCAACCAGCCTCCTACACTTTGGCAGAAAACAAGAAAGGATAGCTCCATATCTAATAGTAGATTGATTCTTGCAGGCAGCCAGCATGGTGAAAAACAAGCAAGCAACATATAACTGAGCACAAAAACAACACCTCTCGCTTCAATTAATAAATGTGCCACCTAAGACTAGATGTTTGCCACCTAAGACTAGATGCCGAGAACATCTACATAGATGATAAAGCTATAATCTTGGACCACTCATAGCTATCATTAGCTATAAATGTTGACAGTGTCAAACTTCATTGTTCTAGCGCAAGCCACACTGTTAAGTACTACTACCATGAAGAACAAAGGTTCGACATTGTTTCATCAAAGGCACACCACATTTCATATTTTGGAATTAATTATACTTTGTCGAAAAAAGCAAGGAATAAAATCAGAGCATCTTATGTACAAATGCACCTCCTTATTTTTATTCTGAAACCTACACTACTACCAAGATGAAAAACAGTAGCATAATATTGACATTTATGATCACAGACTATGTACTAGTGACGAACCGCTTAGTTATGCAATAAAATAATTATGAAGTACCATGGCACATTCTAAAACCCAGCACTACATCATTATGACAGGACTGTAGCACCAAAGTCCATAACAAGACATGGCCATGGCACGATGGCCATGAACCCAGAGTGACATAGCCATGGCTCGACGACCATGTGCTCAGAGCAGGGGGGGGGGGGGGGACTAGAGGAGAGGAAGACGGAGGAGCTCACCTATGCAAGTTTTAGCGGTTGCTGCATCAGAGGAACTGAGGCGACATGATCCCCATTGACTCCGCCAGAGTCACTCTCGTCCCTCTGATATTGCCGACAGGCCTCTCATAGAGATCGCCATCTTCTTTGATTCTTCTGCTTCTTCCTCTTAGAGTTCGCTTTCTGATGCAGACCGTACATCGGCGTTCTGATCCTGGTGATATCCATTGTTGTATCTCATACACTGTCCTGGCAGAACAAGTAATCACAACTCAGTTGGTCATCAACAAGAACAAATAATTACACACAAATTAACAAAAAGAAGAAAGTACATAAAGTGAACGGTCCTAATGAGGAACCAAACAGACATGGCTTAGACGATGCGGGCAGCAGAAGATGCCAAAGTTATTACATAATAATATATACATTTATTCAATAGATTGGTAGAACTGGCTGTTGCTTGCTTGCTCACGATTAGTTTCTTTTTTACTAAAATGAAGCAAACAATCACAACATTATTAGGATCATATGAAGTAACATGGCACATTATAAAACCAACACTACATCATTATGGCAGGACTATAGCACCAGATTCCAAATCATAACCAAACATGGTCATGGCATGATGTGCTCAGAGCAAGAGGGGGGGGGGGGGGGGGGGGGGGGGGGGGGGGGACCAGAGGAGGAAGAGGGAAGGAGCTCAACTGTGCATGTTTAAGTGGTTGCAGCATTAGAGGAACCGCAGGCGACATGATTCCCATTGACTCTGCCAGCGTTGCTCTGGTCGCTTCGGTATCGCTGACAGGCCACTCATAGAGGTTGTCATCTTTGTTTCTTCAGCTTCTTCCTCTTAGAGTTCACCTTCTGATGCAGAACGTACGTCGGAGTCCTGGCAGAACAAATAATCACAACTCAGTTGGTTACCAACAGTAAAAAAGAATTACACACAAATTAACAAAAAGAATAAGAAAGTAGTATAGGTGAACATCCCTGATTAGGAACTAAACTGACATGCATGGCTTAGACTATGCTGGCAGCAAGGATGTTGGAAGATGCCAAGGGGACTCACCTCCAATGTTTGTAGCCGAGACCGAATCACGCCATCACCGTTGATAGTGGAGACGAGAGCTGGCCGAACATTCAACCGTGTACGCGTCGTCAACCTCAGACACAAACCAAACAAAAATAAAATGACAGCATTTCCAAATCATTTGAGCACGCTTTCCCTGAAAAGTTAAAGTAGCCTGATCAGCAAAAATGCAAAACACAAACAGAATAGTTCTGAACAGATGGCCACAATGCAAAAGACCATTTCTAGAAAAATGCACAGGCCACATTGTTCTAGCACAGGCTACGTTGCTCTATTCTAGAACTGCTGACAATGCCAAGCTACAATGTTCAAGCACAGAAACAATGCTAAATATTACTACAATGAAGAACAACATTCTGACACTTTCATCAAAGGCACACCACATTTAATCGAGGACTGGAGCCAGATGGCCAACGACGACCACTGCTGACTGAGATTTTTTTCTGCTTTTTACTAGTTTATTTGTCTAGGTGCGCGAGCGCGATAGCGCATGCGTGTAATGACTGGACCAATAGTTTTACAGATCCAATTCCAAGGTGTATGAATTATGATACACATTGTCAAGTGCTTGAGTTTCAGAGATTCTCTGATTTATGTCTAACCTGGAAGAATTACCCTTGATGTAACTTGAAGACGGTGATACAATCTTTGAAGAAAAAACTGGCATCACTACAAAATTAGTTGAAAATGCTGAGTGGTTCAAGCATCAATGGTATCACATGAATTTGTCACCTCTTTTTAGTAACATTTTATGCTTTGGGGGTTGAATAGTAGTATATTAGTTCTTGCAAGAAACAAACACAATGGTTTCTCTTTCAAATAACAAGTATTGTAGTATTTACTCAGAAAAGAAAAGTAACAAGTAGTATTGGCAGAATCACGCAAATAGTGATTATAATAACGCTCTCTTGCATCGAGTTCACCTTCTGATGTAGACCATGCCATACTTCGGCGTCCTAGTCATGGACGTCAAGCAGAATCATGGTGATATCCATGGTTGCATCTCGTAGAAACTGTCCTGGCAAGACATCAAATAACCACAACTCAGTTGCTTATCAACAAGAACAAAGAATTACACACAGATTAACAAAAAGAAAAAGAAACTAGTATAAGTGAATAGTACTAATTAGGAATCAACCACACAAGGACCAAACTGTCTGACATGGCTTAGACGATGCTGGTAGCAAGGATGTTCGAAGATGCCAAAGTTATTACACACACCAATATATTTATTTATTTGATAGATTAGTACATCTTGCTGCTGCTTGCTTCTCGCGATTAGTTTTTTTTTCTAAAATGAAGAAAGCAGTCACAGCATTAACATGATCATATAACAATCAAGATTCAGCTAATGCGGAAAATTAAAGCCTTGTTCCATTTCAGAAAAATAAAGGATATGCTCAAGTTCTATGCATGGGGACACTCTAAGACCCAGCAGTACATTATTATGCCAGGACTACTTTGTAGCACCAGAGTCCAAACCATAACCCGACATGGCCATGGCACGATGCCCGTGAACCCAGAGTAATATAGCCATGGCTTGATGGCCATGTGCTCAGAGCAAGGGTGAGAGCCAGAGGAGGAAGAGGGAGGAGCTCACATGCAGAAGTTGTTTCCGAGGCCAGACATCACCACCACCATGGCTGCAGCGTGCCGAGCGAAATCACAGAAGGCGTCACTGGTCCCATCGACCTTCGCCATCAGGTTGGCCCAATGCTTGGCAACGATGCTCATCGATCACTGCAACAAACATACTTTTTCCCCAACAAACAAAGGGTCAGCAGTTGTACTAGGTTTGTCCACTACCAATCAGACAACCAATGAGAGCATCACTTCTATACCCCATACTCTCGAAAACTAGATACAATGTATCACTTGAGCAATTTAGCTTTCTTGTTCACCGATCTTTAAGGCAAATCACAAAGAAATAATGATTTGGGCTAGTCATGATTTCAGATCAAGCCAACAACAATATATTGTGGGAGTGGAGTGGAGTGGAAGAATAGCACACACCTAAGCCTGCGATGACAACGGCTGTGCCATAGGTGACCACGTTCGTGCAATAAACGATTGACTACAGTCAATCTCTGCGGTTCAATGGATAGACCAAAACTAGCTGGAAGAACAACATTGTATGTATGTCCTGAGCAGAAGTAGATATTATTATCTAGTCAAACAAAACTAGGAAAAAAGATCCACAGACTCGTCATGTATTGTTGTCCATGTACAATACAACCAACTAGCTCAGAGTAGGTAGACTAAAGCAATGCACAAACGATCATCCATGGGTTATGTAGCATTCACATACACTCAAGTAGAGCAAATGGGTAAAGCTAAAAGCTGACCAAAATGTGAAGTCAAATAAATTTATATGGAAAAACACAATGTGTTATTGCATTCAAGGGCGGTCTCATCTGATAGTAGAAGAGTGCAGAGGGAATCTTCTTGTCCAGTTAGAAAAAACATGATATGTACAATGGATACACACACACACAGTTTGCTCCTTCCAGTCATCCAAAACTGAAGCATAACGTGGTACGCAAAAAACTGAACATCTAATTCACATGACCATTTAGTGAAAACAAACCGTAAATAATTTAATTTGTGCACGCAAGCAAACAACATTACAAGGCACTGTCTTAGTCAATTCTGCAATCCCTAATAGCAGACACAAAAAGCTCCAACTTGTGAGCCAAATAAATAAATACTGAACCTAACCGATGGATTGATATTCTACCAATTCTGTGCATGTTTATTTCGAAGAGAGAACAAACAAGTTGGGGTAGGCTAGAGGTGAAACCCATAAGATCTCGCAACCAACTCATGGTTCCGGCACAAGGATAGCAAGCTTCCATGCACCCATGTCCATTGCTAGTTCTCTGGCTATTTCGGAGAGAGAGGGAGAAAAATTGAACCTAACAGATAGAGAGAGAGAGAGAGAGAGATGGGGGGGGGGGGGGGGGGGGGGGGGGGGAGGGGACCTTCCATGGTGTCGGCACTAGCAGGGTGGAAGCAGCCACATGAAACATAACGACATCGTCACCCTCCTATCCCTTCTCCACGGCCCTCTTTACGCAGGCAGATGGAAGCAAACTGCCTGCACAAAAGCGCACACACGCACGCATCAGATGCGGAGATGAAGGAACCGGAACAAGCCAAGGGATGAGGAGGGATTCATACCATACTTTGTCAATGTTGCTGCTCTTGTGGAGCTCAGTCACCATGGCCAACTGCGGGCTAGGGTTTCGGGCGCTGTCGAGGAGGGAGGGAGAGCCGTGGAGGTTGGACACGACAGTCTTGGGCTCAAAGTTGGGCACTGCCTCCTCGTAAGACCTGACCATCCATTCAATCACACATCACAAGTTAGGAAATCATCAGCAAACATCATCCATGGCACAAAAACAGAATGATCATTTATATATCGAACAATCCAAGCAACCCAAGATTCCACCTTGGGAAACAAAAATAAGCTCAACGCCGGCTAGCCAGAAGGGCGCTTGATAGTGCTTGAGTTGGGACATAACTTGACTATACAATTATAAATATGCACTGGTTTGTACAAGTCGATTGGTTAGCTCGTAACTGACTGAATCAAGTCAATTTCTGACTGAGCAAAACTAGCTGGAAGAGCAGCGCGGTACATATGTCCTGAGCAGAAGTAGACATTTTAATCTAGTCAAATAAAACTAGCAAAAATAATCCCAACTCTATCCTATATTGTTGTCCATGCACAATATAACCGATTAGCTCAGAGTAGGTGGACCAAATCAAGGCACAAATAATCATCCATGGGTTGATTATGTAGCATTCACACACTCAAGTAGAGCTAATGGCCAAAGTTAAAGGAAGACGAAGAAGTGGAGTCAAACAAATTTATATGGAGAGACACAATGCGTTAGTGGGGCAATCTGACAGTAGAAGATCCCCTTGTCCAGTTAGTTAGCACTTAATCATGAAGAGTGTATATTACTCCCATATATAAGTGAAACATGGTGCAACCATTACTCATTAAAGCTTACTAGTTTAGTAAACATTCTACACTGCAGTTTTGAAGCATACCTAAAAAAGGCTCTAGCTGCATATATGGCATTACGATTCATGGCGAAATAATGAATGCTGAAATAAAAACTAAGATCTAAAATGACACAGTAATTACACATATCCGCAAACCATTGCATCTTGATCTTAAAGACCACTATAAGAAGCAAGCCTGATTCATGACTAACTACTTAAAACGGAAATAGTCCTAAGAAAGTATACAACTCATATGTTCAGAGCAAGAAATTACTATTCTGCTCCCATCACCAGTCCCATGAGTCGCATGAGCTGCCGCATGGTTCAGCAACGATTCTTCAGAAAGCTATATGGCGAGAAACAAGATATATCCTGATAAAATAAATTCAGGGAAGCGGACGTGATGAATCAATCAAGTGCCAAGTTTTTCTAACTGGATGAGTGGTGCCAAGGTGTAAACCCTTTAATTTGTCACTAAGGAGTGCCATATCAGCCAGACAAATATATGGCAGCTCATGTGCTTTCTTTTCAGTTATCTACATAAATTGTAGGAGACGAGACCAAGAAAATAATTTAGAAGCAAAGCAAATAAATTACACCAGACCAGAGGGAGGACAAATTTGCGTCTGATGATACCTACATGGCAGCTCATTAGAGCATCATACTACTAGACATGACATGACAAGACAAAGAGATTCGCTAGTATCAAAAGATATATGTATGCACGTCCCACTCCCAGTCCCAGGGTAACAAGACAAGACGATATATCAAGATTTGGTGGGGATGAATGGGGGGGGGGGGGGGGGGTACCTGTGCTTGGGTGCTGGGTCATGGTTGCTCTTGGGGTTGATGAAGAGAAGACTAGAGAGGAGGTCCTTCTCCTCCGAGGAACCCATCAGCAGGCCTTCGGGAGAGGATCATTCCATGGCGTACATAAATTCCTATTATTCAACAAACATATGTTACTATTTTCCAGGTGAAACACAGACCAATGTTACTCGCTTCAAAAAATACCAGAGCAAACAATATATGCCATGTTTGTGTCTTAAGCAGAAGGAAAATGTGATGTTTTTTATCAACACAAAATAATTTAGCCAACAATTAATAGCTTTTAGTGCTCCAAGTAAATATGCTCAAGCAATGGTTATCTGAAAAATCTCTTGTCTTAAGCAGAAGCAATTTATATATTTTAGCAACCTAACACTAAAAAAATCAAGGAATGTAAAGCTGCAATAGAAGTGGCAATGCCTTGCCTTAACCATAGGCAACAATTGACAATAAAAAGAAGCCAGATTATAAGTTTTAAGTTTCTTTGCACACCTCTGTTTTCTAAGAGTGGACGGGCTAGGGACCATACAAGTTCTTATTTTTATCAATTCCAAAGAGCTGGCAGGCTGTACACTAACTACATAATGTTGGATCAAATGGCATGTGAAATTTGAAACATAAAAATTTAATCAGATATAGAAGATGGAGGATTTAAGTCAACCATATATAATAACCAAGACCTATGGTTCAAAAAGAAGGAAATTTTATTGTCTACTATACAACAATAACCTTAGCCAAAAACGGAAGAAGCTAGAGTCATTGGTCCGTATCTGAATCATGCGACTTAGTAAGTGAATACACCTTTTTCTTTTTTGAGGGAAACACAATGTATGCCATATTTATGTCTTAGGCAGAAGGAAGATGTCATGATTATAGATCAACACCAACAAAACAATTTAGCTAACAATTAATAGCTTTTAGCGCTGCAAGTAAACATGCTCAAGCAATAATTATCTGAAATATCTCTTAACCCTGCCGCATGTGAATCAAATATAAATGCAACACCAACCATGACAAGTAGAGAAATAAAAATAGTAGGCTCTGGCCGGTCTGATACAAGTGCGAATGTGACCATAAACCCCTAGAATCCTGCCACGGGCCAACAGCCCAGCACAAAGTTTACTACCAGGGCCACTCGATGGCCGTGGTCAAGAAAGCAAGCAGAGCATGAGAGGGAGCAGTCAGTTGCTTACCGTAAGCTGTGCCGGAGTGGAAAAGGCGGAATCACCGCACACAACACACCATGGAGTGGAGGAGCTGCACTTGTGCACGTGAGGGACTGCACTGCATCAGGGAACCACATACCAGAACAACAATCAGCCTCATTAGAAATTTTAAGCTAGTTTAAGAGTGATGAACAGAAAGCACTTTACATAAATTCCTATTATTTAACAAATGCCCCCTCCATCCCATAATGTAAGATGTTTTTGCAAGCTAACATAGCTTGCAAAAACATCTTATATTGTGGGACAGAGGGAGTATATGTTAGGTGAAACAAAGAGCTTCGAAACAAAACGAAACACACATGTATGCCATATATGTGTCTTAAGCAGATCGAAGATGTGATGATTTTCGAAAATAGCTTAACCAACAATTAATAGCTTTTAGCACTCAAGCAATGATTATCTGAAAAAACTCTTGTCCCTCCCGCTGCATGCAAATCCAATATCACTCCAAGACCTAGAATCTCAACTAGAAATCTAACCATAGTAGGGTCTGGCTGGTCCGATATGAGCGCAAATATGACCATAAAAAGCCCTAGAAGCCTGCTATGGACGGCACAATGGCCAGCAACCCAGCACAAAGTTAACCAAGGCCACTCGATGTCGTGGCCATGGACAAGCAGGCAGAGCATGAGAGGGAGCAGAGAAGGGGCTTACCATCAACTATGCTAGAGTGGAAGCGGAAGCACCGAGCACACCATGGAATGGAGGTGGCTCTGTCCTGCACCTGTGCGTGTGAGGGACTGCACTGCATCAGGGACCACATACCAAATCAAAACTAGCGAGGGAGAGAGGCGTGGAGGACAAGAGAGACCACGTTCCATTGAGAAGAAGCACACCTCCAAATCATACTACTCCTGCCCCTGCATCAAGTTGGTGATGCTGCACAAGTCGAAGAGGAAAGCACATCAGGGAAGGGGAAGGAAGAGAACAAATCAATCAATGCAAGAAAGATATAGTTTTTCCAACAAACAAAGGGTCAGCAGATGGCTGCAACAAGAGTATAGAGGAGCAGAACAATGTAGGAGTAGTATCTATCCTACAACAGCTCATCTACACACAAAACATTCCAACAACAGGATGGAAAGCATCTGCTTCACATGCAAGTGTGGAAAACCAGTTGAAAGTTTCCAACTGAAGAAAAGGCAATGAAATTGTTGAGAAATTAGTACAATCGTTCTGAAACCTTTCTTCCATACTCTCATTCTAGTTAATATGGCTAAACATAGACGTACTTTATTGGATGATGCTAACAATAGTAGCAAGAATATATAAACTATGGTCCTTTCTTGGATCAAACTCATAAAGAAAAAATATATATAAAGTAGAGATTCACCAATTGCTCCAATCTGCTGAGACAAATAAAAAATGATGCGCCACTTATTTGGTAGTATAAAATGATGTGTTATGTAACATAGATTTGCATAGATCACCAATTTATTTTACCAGTTGAAAGTTTTGAACTAACAAAGAAGACAATGGAATTGATGAGAAATTAGTACAAACATTGTGAAACCTTCTCTTCTATGCTACTAATTCTAGTAGGCAGGGTTTCACATGCACAAACTTTATTGGACAATGCAGGTAAACCTTCTCTTCCATGATCACTTATACACCCCAAAAAAATCATCTTTTAGAATTTAGGTTTGTATACTTGAAAACTAAACAACATCTAACAATAGTGTTCAATCAGCCTAGCAAATCAAAATACTTACAATAAAAAGTTGTTTCCTTGATTATCAGGAATGGAAAAGGTTAACGATTCAGGCAATGGGAAAACAGAATGCTACTTACATAGCCCAACAAAAGATCTCTATAATCTCCCTTGGTGGTAAAGTTGTAAAATTTTCGCACTAATGATTGATGTGGGCTGTTTGCATTGGTGCAAAGGCCATGGGCGCCATCTCCTTTCTAATCTATGTAATCAAGTAATCACAGCAAATCTGAATAAAAGGGCATCCATCAGTTAGGGTGCAGAACATCAAAAACTGAAACTCGTACAAGAAGAATTCATTAGTAGAGATAAGAAAATCAGCTCATGTTCATGTAAGAATTAAACCCATGTACTGTAGCACCTGGATCCTACTACAAAATCTTCGAAAATTCATTGACATGGTGTACGTACAACAATCAGTTCGATTCAAATCAAACACACGAATCCTACTACAAAATCCTCGTTAAACAATGAGACGATGCCGCCGCTCGATAGGGTGTATTCTGAGTGGTTAAAGAGCCAAATGGAACTGCATGCATCTACCAATCTTTTCTTTATTGCAGCGGACACCATCCAACAGAACCTACAACTCGTACTTATTTTCATTGTCACAAAGAAAAAACCTGCCTACTCTTTCCTGATAAAAAGAAATCTACTCACTCCGTTTCTAAATATAAGTCTTTTTAGAGATTCCAATATGAACTACATAGGGAGCAAAATGAGTGAATCTACACTGAAATATGTCTATATACATCCGTATGTAGTCCATATTGAAATCTCTAGAAAAACTTATATTTAGAAACGGAGGGAGTACATTGGTAGATTGGGCTGCAATACGACCACTCACAACACTATAAGTCGGGACCTCTTACAGAGAGCCTTTCAAATAGAAAGGACACCTTCCAGAAACATAAAAAGTACCCCTTCCAGAGAACTTCCCTTATTGAAAAACAGCAGATACGAAAAAGAAAGCCCAGCTTTAGTTAACAGGAAGCAGCAAAACAAAACATATTAACGGAAACTAACAAAAAGACCCCCTTCACTTAGGGATGCTTTGCCGCATGGATCTTAACTGAATTTGAAACATCTGACGGCAAACGCTCACTTCAGTGTGCTTAGCGTTTTTACAAGTTGGGATACACAGCTAGAGGCACGTGAACATGAAGGAATCCTGAAAAACTTGTACATAATTGGTACCTTTGTTCCACAGGAGTTCATTTACTGCCTAGGCCCACTCTATGAGCATAGGAAACTTCTTTCAACTAAAAAAGAAGAACCTGTGGGTTTTGGTTGCGAGAAACAATACAATGACCCAAAAACTCGTAAACTTGAGTCAAACATCTCAACCAATATGATTTGCCTGGAGATTAGGAGCACAACCAATGATATAAGGATCTATGTAAGAGTGGTGGAGAGATTGACTGCAGTACTGAACAATTTCAGTTGCCTCATGAGGTTGATTCAGATAGAATGACATCACGAGATAACATTTTAGTTGTCTGTGAGGACAAGCTCATCTTATTTACAGCAGGTGAGTCGGCATCACACGAATCCCTATTAGGATTCAGGCATAAAGTTGTATTTAACCTAGACTATTCTGGATCAAATATACTTTAGTAGCTCAAAGCAACATCACAAGATTGTAAGTGCATCTAGTGCCCCTTAGTGATTTTGGTGTATTGAAGACTTATAGGTTAAGGGACTAATGTGTTTATGAGTGTACACAGTCTATAAGTCTATGAAGAGTTTGATATTTACAGAGAAAGTCGACCCCTAAAAATGAAGTTCTTCGACTGAAGACTTTGGATTTCTGAAGACTTTGAAAGTGAAGAAATTGGTGTGACCTTGAAGACTTGGTATTCATTTGAGGAACATGAACCGTGAAGACTTTTGTTTTCGTAGTTTCATTTTCTCTTTCTTGAGTCATAGGAAACAACGTACTGTAAAAGGGGGTCGAGGAAATACTAAGGAAAAATTTCCATGTGATGCTCAACTCAAAATCCTACACCTACCAATCCCTTCGAGTGAAGCCATTGGAAATCTCATACAGTTCAGTCATATTCTTCAGTGACAGAGACGAAGTTCTTCTGGTCTCTGAGGAATTTGTTCTGACTGAGGAGTTAGGAATTCGCCAGTGCGGATTGCCTACACTGTGAGGAAAATGATAGCCCTCAGGAATTAGACGCTCAAAATTCCGACCGTTGCTGTGCTACGCGCCAGCTGTCCCAAAATATCTTCCCACCTAACGGTCATATCATTGAAGGGCATTTATGTCTTATCATGTCGGGCTGCTCCCTAGGCTATACATAGCTGCCCCCTACAACCACTAGCTGGTTGGCTACTCCGAGAGAAACTGACACTTGTCATTTGAGAGCATCCCATACTCTGAGGACTTTGAGCGAAAATCATCAAGTGAGGAAAACCCAAACCAAAACACCCAGAAAACCAAAGTGATTGAGCATCACTGAAGAGATTGATCCTCTGTGGATCCGACGCTTGTTACCTTTGAAGACTGTGCTTCTTCTAGACGGTTAGGCGTCATGGTCTAGAGCATCCAAGAGGAAATTGTGGATCGCCGAGTGACCGAGTCTGTGAAGGTTTGGAAGTCACCTGAAGACATACCACGAGTGATTGGGCGAGGTCTGTGTGACCTTAGCTCAAGGAGAATACGGTGAGGACTGTGTGTCCTCAGGTTTAAATACCTAGCCGCTCCAACCAGACGTACAACTGAGACATCAGTTGGAACTGGTCTACCAAATCATTGTCTTCACCAAGCTTACTGGTTCTATTTCCTCAACTCTTTCATTTCCTCATAACTGTGTTGTGCACTTGTTCATATATGTGTTTGAAGACTTTGACTGAAGACTTTCTCAATTTCCTCAGTTCAATTTCTTCAGTCTGTTTGTCTTCATCCTGTGCTATCCTGTGTTTACGCTTTCTGTACTCTGTGCTTGTCTTCATTTCATCATGATGACCATGCTTGTGTTCTGCTATGCATACTTTTGAGTACTTATTCCGCAGCAAGTAGTTCTTCGCTAAGGAATTTCCTCACTGGCAAATTCCTCAGTGAAGAATTCATAAAAATTGCCTATTCACGCCCCTCTAGTCGATATAACGCACTTTCAATTGGTATCAGAGCAAGGTACTCCCTTGTTCTGTGTGATTTTGGTTTAACTGCCTGGAGTTTTTAGTTATGTCGACCGCAGGTATGAAGAAAGTGGCATGCCCCATCTTTGACGGTCACGAGTATCCCAAGTGGAAGGCCATGATGAAGAAGCGCCTCATGGCGATGAACAGCAAACTGTGGACCGTCACTGAGATTGGTCTTACCGATCTGTGCAAGACGGCGGAAGCTGATGACATTCGCAAGTACACTCTTCTCAACCTCACGGCGAAGGACGTCATCTGCTCATGTCTGTCTCAAAATCAGTTCAGGAACATCATGCATCTAAATCATGCGAAGCTTATCTGGGACCGTCTCTGAGGTCTATGAAGGTCATGGAATCCATCATGATCCTTGGTTTGAGGACTTCAAGGAATCTCTCAAAGCGATGTCATTCGAACCAGAATCATCATCCTCTTCATCATGCCTTATGGCAAAAAGTACTGAGGTAACTGAATGCTACCTATCCGAGTCAAGTGATGATGAATCTGGTGATGAATTTGGACCCAGCTATGTCAAACTTGCTTCCCTTGCCACTAAACAACAAAGAGCTATGGAAAAAGTTCAATACATGCTAAATAAGAGCGATGATATGTTGGGTGAAGAAATGGATCAGTCAAAAGCTTTGGCTGAAAGTCTTCAGAGACTTCATACTAAGTATGACGCCCTTCAAGATCAACATAGCACTCTCTTATCTGATCATGAGAAGCTTTCTTATGAATTTCTTCAAAGAAAGCAAGATCTTGAGAAGCTAAGAGTGAGTTATGAAAATCTTCAGAAGGAGCGCGATTCATTACTTGCTCAACAATTCAGTGCTGCTCAGGAAGAATTTGTTCCTCCATGTTTGAAATGCATTGAACGTGAATCTGCTAATTCTTCACCTGAATGTTCAAATGCTTCTAATGCTACAAATTCCTCACCCGCCTCTGCTATCACTAATTCCTCATCTGAGGACATTGCTAGTATCACTGATGATGCAGGGCTGAAGGAACTGTACATGACAGGCATGTACAAAAGCCTCAAAGGGCATCAGACTCTTTGTGATGTGCTTAAAAAGCAGATCCTCAACAGGAACCCCAGGAAAGAGGGTATTGCCTTTGAGAGGAAACTCAATGCTGATGGTACATATTGGAAGCCTGAGCAGTACCCCAAAACCTCATGGGTTGCTGCAAAGGGACCTCTAGTTGATCCATCTAATTTATCTGGCTTTACATGTGAATCTTCTCATTCTTCTGATGAGTCATTTGACTCCAACTATAAACTGTTTAAAAATCAGAATGGTGAAGTATTTGCTAGATATGTTGGCACTAACTGCAGGAACGGTTCTCCTATGACGAAAATCTGGGTTCCCAAAAGGTGCCTTGAAAGTCTTCAAGTGAATGTCCTCATGACACCACCTGTGAAGAATAGGAACCCCAGATCAAATTCTTCATATGGATCCAAGTCCTCATACGGATCGAATTCCTCACGTGGATCATATTCCTCAAAAGGATCAAAGTCCTCATATGAACATCATCGTGCTAACAACTCTATTTCGCAGGGAAGAGCTAAGGGCTATGAATATGAGCATTATTCTTCTAATCATTATGTTCATAAGTCCTCGAAGAATTTCTCTGCTTATTCATATGCTTACCCTAACTCCTCTTATGTGAAACGAAATGGATTGGCTTCTATGCCGCCTTTCTCGTATGGAGCTCGCTGAGTGATGAACTCTTTGCCACCCCTTCAGATGTGGGTGGTGAAGAAAAAGAACTAATCTTTTATGCAGGGTCAGGTCTCCAGACGTACTTAAACGTCTGAAGAATTTGCTGGAGACCTGAAAAATGCCTGAAAGGACGCAGGCTAATCATGAAGAAATGAACTTTCATTTCTCATGTCCTCATACTGCTTTAACTATTGCATTGCTTGATGAAATTGGTCTGATGAATTGTGATGTCATATTCTTCATTGATGAAGTATATGAAGTTCGTAAGCTGCACTAATTCATCTGCAGGATGATCAACCCAAAGCCACTGAGTGGGCCCTCGATAGTGGATGTACAAATCACATGACTGGTGACAAGAATCTATTGATGGATGCTCCCTTATCATGTAGAAATTGCTTGCTCAAATCTCATGATGATATGCTTGCTATGTCTTGTTGCCATGATAAAAATGTATCTATTTCCTCGAGTTGTTGTGCTAACAATGAAGAGGAAACCCAACACTCCATGGAACAAGATGTGGTCTTGAACGGTGCTTCAAGGGATCCTACATCATCATCGATTGCTTTTTGCCTTATGGCTAAGGCTTCAAAGGTATCTCCCACTTTGAATCCCAATATATCTTGTGATGATATTGATGATGGCAAGAATGATGATGATGTTGATTATGATGAAGAGAATGATAATGTTGCCTCCTTAAAAATGAAAGGGGAAATGGTTTTTAAAGCTCTTCATAAAAATAAAATTGCTCGTTCCAACTTCATGGAAATTATGTCCAATGCCATTGAGGGCAAGAAGTATATTGAGGAGTTGGAATCTCATCTCGAGGAGCATGAGGTCACCATTGAGAAAATGGAAGGTCATGAGCGTGATTACGCTAATGAGATTGCGGACCTCTCTCAAGCTCTTGAACTTGAACAAACCACCAAGGAATCTCTTGAGGAGACTTTTGCTCTAGAATTATCTAGAGTGAGGGAATCTCGTGATAGAGCTCTTGAGCTGGCCAATGATTTTGAAACTAAAAATGAGGAGCTTGAAGTTGCGCATGCTAAACTCCTTGAGGACTTTGAGCACCTCGAAAATGGCTCAAGGGTCATTCAGAGTGAGCTCATCAAACTCACTGAGTCTCATGCTCAACTTAAAGCTTCATATTCAAAAGAGCTTGTAAAGTTGCCTTCTCCTCTTGCTATTATTGATGATGCTTGTGCTACTAACTCTATTACTTGTGAAGCATCCATTTTGAAGGAGAATGTTGAGCTTCAGGCTCAACTTGAGTTGCTATCTAGCAATGAGAAATTGGAAGAAAGCCATGAAAAGCTCTCAAGCTCTCATGATGATCTTCTAGTATCCCATAATGTGCTAAAGATAGCTCATGAGGCCATGATTTCTAAGGTAACATCTAGTGAGCCTCATGTGGATACTAGCACTACTTCTAGTCAAAATGCTATATTGCCATGTGCTAGTCCTTGTAATTCATCTACTCACAATGTTGGTACATCTTGTGATGAATTGCTTTCCTTGCCTTGTTGCTCTAACGATGAAGCTTATACTTCCTCTAGTACTTGTGTTGAGACTAACCATGTAGAGGAAATCAAAGAGCTCAAGGCCCAAGTCACTTCTTTGAAGAAAGACTTGGAAAAATGTCATGAAGGGAAATTTACACTCAACAACATCTTGAGCGTGCAAAAATCCCCCAATGACAAAGGTGGGCTTGGATTCAACTTCAATAAGAAGAAGAAGTCCAAGATAAACAAGAAGAAGGGCCAAAAACAAGTAAAGAATTCGGCCAAGATCATTTGCTTCAAGTGCAAAATTGAAGGGCATCATGTTAGATCTTGCCCTTTGAAGAAGAAGGCCATTAGTGACAAGCAACAAGGGAAGCGGCCACAAGTTCACTCTCATTCTCAACCTCAAGTTGAAGAAAGGCCTCTTCCCAAGAAGACTCAAGCTAATGCTTCTCAAGTTGAGAAATCAAGTGAGAAGAAAGTGAAGAGTAGACGTTGCTACCTATGTCGTGAAAAAGGTCACGTCGCTTCTTCATGCACTAATGGTACCTTATCCAACCCTATTCTAATTGATGATATCTATTCTCTTGGGAAGGATAAGGTTGGCAATGTGTTTGCCAAATTTGTTGGTACTCAAAGTGGTGTCAAGAAAAGAACCATTTGGGTAGCCAAGCCTATTGTGACTAACCTCTTAGGACCCAACTTGGTTGGGGACCAACTAGGTCATACTTGATCAATAGGTGTTGTTGGAGGTCATTGGAGACTTGGCTGCATTATGAAGAATTAAGGGGACTTCATCACACTAGTAGAAAACAGGGCATTGGTCACAGGGCAATATTCACATTAGTCCCGGTTCAGTCACGAACCGGGACTAATGTGAGCATTGGTCCCGGTTCGTGCGGCTAAGGCATTAGTCCCGGTTCACCTGAGCCCTTTAGTCCCGGTTTGGGATACGAACCGGGACTAAAGGGTGCGATGCCCATTAGTACCGGTTCGTGGCACCAACCGGTACTAAAGGTTAGACCTTTAGTCCCGGTTCGAGCCACCAACCGGTACTAATGGGGTTTGAGGCATTAGTACCGGTTCATGGCACGAACCGGTACTAAAGGTCCCATTTTCAAACTCTACCCCCCTTGTGGATCGCCTTTTCAGTTTTGTAAAAAGCAAAAGAAAATGATAAAAACTTCAAAAATTAAAATCCTTCCACATGTAGTTATGTTACTACATGTACTAGTTAGGAAAATTTAAAAACTTAAATTTGGACATGTTTTGCAAAAAGTGTAGGGAAAATGTAAAATGGCTACAACTTTTGCATACGATGTCAGAATGTTTAGCACCAAAATCCGCATCCGATTTTGACCGCCTATGGCCTGTTTGCAAATTTTTAGAATCCTCAAATTCTAAAAGGAAAAAAAGTTATGCTCAAATTTCAGTTTTTTTTTGAATTTTTGTTAAATCTGGTCAAACTATGGTCAAACTAATATTCAAGAAGTATTAGTGTTAGTAAATAATTATTCAAGAATATTAGTGTTACTAAATAATTATTTCAGTTTTTTTGAATTTTGGTCAAATCTGGTCAAACTGTAGTCAAACAATGGTCAAACTAATTATTCAAGAATATTAGTGTTACTAAATAATTATTTCAGTTTTTTTGAATTTTGGTCAAATCTGGTCAAACTGTGGTCAAACTGTGGTCAAACAATGGTCAAACTAATTATTCAAGAAATATTAGTGTTACTAAATAATTATTTTAGTTTTTTTGAATTTTGGTCAAATCTGGTCAAACTGTGGTCAAACTATGGTCAAACTACTTATTCAAGAAATATTAGTGTTACTAAATAATTATTTCAGTTTTTTTGAATTTTGGTCAAATCTGGTCAAACTGTGGTCAAACTATGGTCAAACTACTTATTCAAGAAATATTAGTGTTACTAAATAATTATTGTTTTTTAAAACAATAGTTTCAAACTCAAACAGTGAAATGTGTGACTTCATGCTCAAGCTAAATTCCTGAGGGTTAATAGGATTGACATCTTACTATTGTCAGGAAAACAAGTGTAGACTTGGAAACGAGGAAGAATAGAACCCGGAAGTTAAGTGTGCTCAGGCTGGAGTAGTGAGAGGATGGGTGACTGTTCGGGAAGTTAGATGATTTGGAATGATGAGGGGTGATTAGAGATTAGAGGTTAAATTGAGCAGTAATTAGGGGTGGTGATTAGAGATTAGAGGTTAAAATAATTCAGAAATTTGAAAATCAATTTTTTTTTGAAAAAAATCATAAAATTTCCTTTAGTCCCGGTTGGTGTTACCAACCGGGACTAAAGGTGGAGCTCCAGGCTGCGGCCGCGTGGACGGCCTTTAGTCCCGGTTCGTGTAAGAACCGGGACTAAAGGGGGAGGCTTTAGTAACGACCCTTTAGTCCCGATTCCAGAACCGGGACTAAAGGCCCTTATAAACCGGGACAAAAGGCCCTTTTTCTACTAGTGTCATTCTTCTTGTCTCAAGCCAAGTCAATTGGGTTATCAAGATTCTATCTTATATCCAATGTGCCTCCTTGCGGTAACTTGTACTTACATTGTTTACATTCAAAGTTACTTGCCCCTTTGCATGTTTTGGTTTTGTTCCTTGCATGTGTTTGTATGTGTTGTGTCTCCAAATTGCTTATCTTGAGTAATCAAGTTTATGTATGTTGGTTTGCACTTCATGTACATGTGTGTCGCACGTTGAGCCTTTGTGCATCTTGTTTGTATCTTAGTTGGCTCTTGTGAGAGATTAATGGAATATCCCATTATGGGGGAGTGATGTGCTTTGTGCACCTCACAATCCTATAAATGTGTGTACATGAGTAATACCATCTAGCATTGATATTTCAAGATTATCTAGTCGCTATGTGGTATGTCTTCTCATGAGAAATTCAAATTCTAAATAGTCCATTAATTATCTCTTGTTGGATTCTCTTATTGCCTCTTGTTAAGTTTTTATTGGTATCACATTATGGGGGAGTAATATGCTATGTGCATATTACAAGCCTAGAAAATGTGTACATTTGAGATATTGTCACCTAGAATTGATATTGTAAATTATCTTGTTCCTACGTGGCATGTTAGCTCTACAAGTTGCAATTTGCTTGTGTTTGGTGTGAAGATGATGTCGGATATCCTTGCTATCTGCCACCGGGAATTATTTCCAAATACTTCTTGTCTTTTGACAATTGGTACTCACTTATGTGTGGTAGAAATTATTGATCATCTTCACGTTGGCGTTTGCTTTTTATTTGCCTTATCTCTTGCCAAGTTTGTGTCAACTCCCATTGCCTTCCGTGCCACTTGAGGATCTTTTTGTTTTCTTAATCTTGTCTAGTGTTTTCCTTGATATAGTGAACGTGGTGATCCTACCTTGTGCATTTTGTATTCAAATGCAAATTCTCTATAATGCACAACTCGTGGGGGAGCTATCCTATTTTCTATAGAACACTAAACTTGTGATCCATTTTAAGTGTGTGTTGGTGGACGGCAAGCCGTTTCTTTTTTGTACTTGTGCCATCATGAAACTTTGTAGAGAGCTTGGTTTGTTTGGAACCGTCCTCTCTTTTGGGAGTTTGATATCATTTTGTGGGTTCCAATGGATATCTCATTCCTTGATGTATCTTTTAATGATATCTTCCAAGTGATGATTTCTCCATTCGGTATTCTTTTTTACTTGGTATTTCCTTGTATTTTGGTATCGGTCCTTGAAAGTATTGAGCATGCATATTAACTTCATGTAGTTTCCGTGGCATGCTTTCTCTCTTTGACCCAATATATAGGGGAAACTCCACCAAGTCTCAAATTGGATGAGATGTGCATGAATGTCATTTCCATATCTATATGCACATATTTATGTGGAGTTTGTCCTATGTATTGTTGGTGTTTCTAACTCTTTGGTCCCAATGAGTTTGGGTACCATTTTGTTTGTGTTGTTGTTCTAGGAACAATTGGAGATGTATTGGATGCTCGGCTCACTCACAAGGAAGGTGTTGTCACCATGTGCTTTTTGGAGTCAAGCTAGGATGATCAATGAACTACTTTGTACCTTCAATTGGTATCTACTACATCCTTCCAATGTTAACTCGGTAACAAGTATCTTCATATACTTCATGCACACATTTCTTGCATCAACCTTGTGTAGGTTGTATCATGGCATGTTATTCATTCTCTCTTGTGATACTTGTTTCCTTTCTCAAAGCATCCCAACAATGATCTCTTGTTGCTAGTTGTGATGTCTTTGATGGTTGTGTGGTAGGAATTCATTTATGTACAATAAGACCATATCTAGCCATGTGCTATGCTTCCAAGCAAATATCTTATTGGTATATCTATGGCTTCCTTTTGGATATCTTGTTCCTTCGTGTTGTAACTATTTCGGGTGTACATCCTTCTTTGTAGATATATATCATCATGATCTCATCTACCTAGAACCTTATACACTTGAGAGAAATTACATCTCTAGATGATATCCTTTCTTTCACGTCCACCTTGTCTTTCTTTTTATTTCTTTGGTGGCTCCGTGAAAGCTTTTGCCTTGAGTGCATGTCTTATCTCGTTGCATCTTGATGCACTCCTGTGTGGTGAAGATTATTTTCCTCATGCTTATCTCTACAAGGCTTTTGCCATCTTAATTGGTATCCCTCGTCTTGATGAGGCTTTCATCTTCTATCTTCACCATGGGTTGTCACAAGTGTTGGTTATTCATTTTGCATTTTTAGTGTGCTTGTGAACCCTTTTGCTTGGTGTGTGTGGGGAGGACATGTCATGCACCTTGTATCTCCACTATCCAAGACTATGTTGATGCTTAATGCTCATTCGTACATTAGTCTTCTCAAGTGCTTTGCCATGACTCACACACATCATTTTGGTTGAGCCTACTCTTACGTTGCCTCTTTTATATGTTGCTCAACCATTTGTTTGTTGCAAGTGCTAGGCTTTGTTTCCTATATTCTCACTTGCACTTGTTTTGAGTTTCTATTGATTTTCGGGGAGTGATGATCCTATTTTGTGCACTCGGTATCCTAATGCAAATATTGTAAGAAGTGCACAAATCATGGAGAGCTTCACTAGTGTCTTTAGAACACTCTGTTGCTCTCTTGCACTTGTCGTGAGGTTCTATTGATCTTGGGGGAGTGACGATCCTATTTTGTACTCGTTGTATCCAGTTACAAAACTAAATTGTGCACAAATCATGGGGAGCTTCTCTAGTTTCTCTAGAACACTCCTTTGCTCATATCATAATTTATTTCATTCATGTGGCACGTAGGATCATTGGTCTAGTTGGCTCAATTGATATCCGTTGATTGCTTGCTTCAATTGGTATCTTTTGATTGCTTGTTTGCTTGTTTCTCTCTTTCTTATGTCTTTGTGGCATATCTTTCTTTTGTGAACTTTGGTCCTAAATATAGTTTGTTTTCCTCCTAGTATTTACCGTCAAACTTGTGTATTGCATTCCACTCTCTTGTTGAGAAATACACAAATTATGGAGGAACACAATTTATATTGGCCTTCCAAGCTTTTCTCCCATTTTGGCAATCGATGCTAATGGGGGAGAAGTTTCAGAGAGTTTTGTGGAGAAGTTTAGAGAATTCTCTCCTCTTGCTTTGGTTTTGTTCCTAAGCATTTGCATCTCTTACTCATGCATCATTGGTTGTTGCATTGCATGGTGATGCATAATTCCTTATATAAACTCTCTTGAAAGTGATTGTCATCAATTACCAAAATGGGGGAGATTGAAAGAACATGTGGTGCCCCCATGTTTGGTTTTGGTAATTGACGACAATCTCTATGGACTAATGGTTGCCTTGAGTTATATTTGAAGGTTTTGTCCATAGGCTTTTCTTGGAGTACATGTGTTGGTTTAAAGGAGAGTTTGTGTTGACCAAGGTGCTATTAAGGAATTATCCAAAGATTGGTCATGTGAGAGTTGAGCTTATTGCAAGCATGTCTTGAAGAAGAAGATTGTGTGATCATTCATGTTTACCTTCAAGACATCATCCAAATGAAGAGAGTTGGAAAGATTCTAGGTTGATCAAGACCAAGTCAAGAGTGAATCAAGTTGATCAACTCACAAAGCGTAGAAGATGTACCGAGAGGGATCAAGTGATCCCATGGTATGGTAAGCATTGTCCATTGTGCTTTGTGTACTAACCCATGGTCTATGTGAGAGTTCTATGTGGGGTTAGGTACGTGTTCATGGGCTTGCGTCAAGAGGAAGATATCACTCAACCCATGGAGAGGATGACATCAAGTGGTGATCGTCATCAAGATTGCCGTGTGCAAGTTCAAGTGGAGCATCACGAAGAGATCAAGCGCTTGAAGCTTGCCGTCCATTGTGGTGACAATGGACTTGTGAAGATGTGCCGAAGAGTGGCTCACCCATAGTGGACTATGGGGGAGTAATCATCTATCTTCATCGAGCCAACGCAATCAAGAAAGGTGGTCCAACTTGAGGGAGTCAAGATCGTCATCATCTAGCTCAAGTGGACTATGTGCAAGGCAAAGGTTTGCCCTTGATAGGTTTTCTATTTTACCGGTCTCATGGTGGTAGTTGGGAGACCGGGTTATAGGATCGATAGCCGTACTATCAAGGGGGGCTCTCAAGTGAGTAGCTTGATCGTATCATTCGTCGAGAGCTCAAACCATTGCATCCTTGCATCATGTTTCTTGGTTCTTGTTTGGTTCTCTTTGCGAGTCTTAGAGCTTATGGTCATCTTGATGACAAGCTTGAGTTCATCGAAAACAGAGTTTGTGTAGGGGAACGTAGCAGAAATTCAAAATTTTCTACGCATCACCAAGATCAATCTATGGAGTAATCTAGCAACGAGGGGAAGGGGAGTGCATCTACATACCCTTGTAGACCGCGATGCGGAAGCGTTGCAAGAACGCGGATGAAGGAGTCATACTCGTAGCGATTCAGATCGCGGTTGATTCCGATCTAAGCACCGAAGTACGGTGCCTCCGCGTTCAACACACGTGCAGCCCGGTGACGTCTCCCACACCTTGATCCAGCAAGGAGAGAGGGAGAGGTTGGGGAAGACTCCGTCCAGCAGCAGCACGACGGCGTGGTGGTGATGGAGGAGCGTGGCAATCCTGCAGGGCTTCGCCAAGCACCGCGGGAGAGGAGGAGGGAGAGGGGTAGGGCTGCGCCAAAAGAGAGGTGTTCTCTTGTGTCTGGCAGCCCCAAAACCCCCACTATATATAGGGGAGGGGCTGCGCCCCCATCTAGGGTTTCCCCCCCAAGGGGTGCGGCCAGCCCTAGATGGGACTTGGGGGGCGGCCAAAGGGGGGAGAGAGGGGGGCGCCCCACTAGATGGGCCTTAGGCCCATCTTAGCCTAGGGTTTCCCCCTTCCTCCCCCTTCCTGCACCCTGGGCCCCTTGTGGAGGCGCACCAGCCCACCTAGGGGCTGGTCCCTTCCCACACTTGGCCCACACAGCTCTCTGGGGCCGGTGGCCCCACCTGGTGGACCCCCGGGACCCTCCCGGTGGTCCCGGTACGTTACCGATAGCACTCGAAACTTTTCCGGTGACCAAAACAGGACTTCCCATATATAAATCGTTATCTCCGGACCATTCCGGAACTCCTCGTGACGTTCGGGATCTCATCCGGGACTCCGAACAACATTCGGTAACCACGTATCTCTATTCCCTATAACCCTAGCGTCATCGAACCTTAAGTGTGTAGACCCTACGGGTTCGGGAACCATGCAGACATGACCGAGACGTTCTCCGGTCAATAACCAACAGCGGGATCTGGATACCCATGTTGGCTCCCACATGTTCCACGATGATCTCATCGGATGAACCACGATGTCGGGGATTCAATCAATCCCGTATACAATTCCCGTTGTCTATCGGTATGTTACTTGCCCGAGATTCGATTGTCGGTATCCCGATACCTTGTTCAATCTCGTTACCGGCAAGTCTCTTTACTCGTTCCGTAACACATCATCCCGTGATCAACTCCTTGGTCACATTGTGCACATTATGATGATGTCCTACCGAGTGGGCCCAGAGATACCTCTCCGTTTACACGGAGTGACAAATCCCAGTCTCGATTCGTGCCAACCCAACAGACACTTTTGGAGATACCTGTAGTGCACCTTTATAGCCACCCAGTTACGTTGTGATGTTTGGTACACCCAAAGCATTCCTACGGTATCCGGGAGTTGCACAATCTCATGGTCTAAGGAAATGATACTTGACATTAGAAAAGCTCTTAGCAAACGAACTACACGATCTTGTGCTAGGCTTAGGATTGGGTCTTGTCTATCACATCATTCTCCTAATGATGTGATCCCGTTATCAACGACATCCAATGTCCATGGTCAGGAAACCGTAACCATCTATTGATCAACGAGCTAGTCAACTAGAGGCTTACTAGGGACATGGTATTGTCTATGTATCCACACATGTATTTGAGTTTCCTATCAATACAATTTTAGCATGGATAATAAACGATTATCATGAACAAGGAAATATAATAATAACCAATTTATATATGCCTCTAGGGCATATTTCCAACAGTTTGCATGCGTCTTCTATGATGTTTTCGATGTTGGAGGTTTTACCGGTCTTATCCGAGGAAGGGTTCTCACCATTTTCTTTTGGGCCTTTTCTCATTTGCTTCTTACTGGTATTTCTATCCAGATTGTGTTAGCCCTTGTCGCTAGCTTTCCAACAAACTTGGTTTTGTCGAATCGGAGTCCGTTTGCAGAAGTTGTGTTAGTTTTGGTGTTCTGAAAAGGCTGCAGCAGTACTACCGCGGACAGGAGCGGATGTAATTTTTTACTATCGCTCTTGGGAGCGGTACTACCGCTCTTGGGAGCGGTACTACCGCTTGGAGCAGTACTACCGCGGCTACTTCCGTGGCTACTTCCGCTCGGGACCAAAAACTCGTCACAAGTCCAGCGGTGGTAGGCACGGATGTAATTTTTTAGTACCGCTCGCAAGCAGTAGTACCGCTACCCCTAGCGGTAGTACCGTGAGGTCAAGCAGTACTACCGCTCTGACGGTTCTTCTGGCTATTTTGCCTCCTCGCTGTTGTGTTTCAAAGGGCTACTACCGCACTAGCGGTAGTACCGCTCCTTGGAGCGGTAGTACCGCTCGTTGCGGGCTGTGACCATAACGGTTGGATTTTTCCCCACCTATAAAAGGGGGTCTTCTTCCCCAATGAACCTTATTATTTGAGCTCGTGTTCTTCCCCCATTGTTGACCTTCTTCGAGCTTGCTAACTCTCAATCCCTCCATGGATTCTTGCTAGTTTTTGAGGGAAAAGAGAGAGGAGATCTAGATCCACATTTCCACCAATCACTTTCTCCTCTATGTGAGGGGAACCCCTTGGATCTAGATCTTGGAGTCTTGGTGTTCTCCTTCTTGTTCTTCCTCTCATTTTCCTCCCTAGCATTAGTTGCTTCGGTGGGATTTGAGAGAGAAGGACTTGGGCACTCCGTGTGCCCTTGCCATTGCATTTGGTGCATCGGTTTGAGTTCTCCACGGTAATACGTGGAAGTTACAAGTTGAGAAGCTTATTACTCTTGGGTGCTTGGTACCCTTGAGCTTGTTACTCTTGGGTGCTTGGGCGCCCTAGATGGTTGGTGGTGTTTGGAGCTAAATCATTGTGGTGTAAAGCTCCGGGCAAGCGTCGGGTCTCCAATTAGGTTGTGGAGATCGCCCTGAGCAATTTGACGGGTTCCGGTGACCGCCCCCAAGGGTTGCCAAAGTGTACGGGTTCGGTGACCGCCCCCAAGGGTTGCCATTTGTACGGGTTCGGTGACCGCCCTCAAGGGTCCCTTAGTGGAATCACGGCATCTTGCCTTGTGCGAGGGCGTGAGGAGATTACTGTGGCCCTAGTGGCTTCTTGGGGAGCATTGTGCCTCCACACCGCTCCAAACGGAGATTAGCATCCGCAAGGGTGTGAACTTCGGGATACATCGTCGTCTCCGCGTGCCTCGGTTATCTCTTACCCGAGCCCTTTACTTATGCAATTTACTTTGTGATAGCCATATTGTTTCTTGTCATATATCTTGCTATCACCTAAGTAGTTTTTCTTGCTTAGCATAAGTTGTTGGTGCACATAGGTGAGCCTAGTTGTTGTAGGTTTTGTGCTTGACAAATTAACCGCTAGGTTTATTCCGCATTTGTTCAAGCCTCAACCATAATTACTTTAAAGCGCCTATTCACCCCCCTTCTAGGCGACATCCACGATCTTTCAATCGTTCATTCCTTTTGTACTCGTGCTCTCCCTCACCCTACGCGCCCATCTCTCTAGCAACGGCTCGTGGCCAGGATTTGAGCCGGCGGGGCGGCTGGATCTGTCGGAGCCGGCAACTGGGGCTTGGGTGGAGTGAGTGGCCGGTGATTGAGGACTAGGCGGCGGCTGTGTGCATGTCGCTGGTGCATGCATGAGCAAGAGCAATGGCTGTGCATGTGGTTGATGCATGCATGAGCAAGTCAGCAAGAGTAGTCTGCCCTCCTTCTCTCCGTAGGAAATTTCTTGCTGTTCTAGATTCTTGCATCCTAATTTGTTGGCGGAACTTCTGATTAGGTAATAGCTAGATTCTGTACTATTTTTTGTTAACAGAACGGGCAGTGATGGTTAAAAGAAAACCATTGATGCATTTTACATAAGAAAGAGAGTTGAATGTGAAGAACATTAACTAAATCAGAGTGTAAAGCTAATGAACCAACAATAACTGAATCAGAACACCCTGTTCAGCCTCCTCTCTTGTTGCAGATGTTCTTGTGCAAATTTAGAGCATTAAAACAAAGAGCTGATCTATATAGTGTGATCAACTCAATACTTCATCATTAAATAA
The DNA here is from genome assembly GCF_018294505.1 of Triticum aestivum. Taxonomy (NCBI): domain Eukaryota; kingdom Viridiplantae; phylum Streptophyta; class Magnoliopsida; order Poales; family Poaceae; genus Triticum; species Triticum aestivum. The sequence continues at coordinate 83,175,204 of NC_057799.1, forward strand.
TATTTTGGTACAATTTCATTTTTGTTATGCACTAGCTGTTATAAATAATCATAGTTAGAAATGTATCTCATAAGTTAACATGGACAATATTACTTATTCCGGAGAAGAGCACGGCTGCGTGTGCGGTGTTGAGTTCGGCTTGCTTGTAGCACTTCCTGGATGCGCTACTGATTCTTCTCTTCTGGTGCAGGTAGTATAGCTTGGAGCAGAGCACCCGCGATGGATGGAGACGGCTTCGACTTGTGGGGTTTGCAGCCGTCGGCAAGCGGCCCCACTACCATGCTGGTCTTGACCTCAACTCGCAAGCGCCGACGTCGGAGGGGTTCCCGGGGCTTGGGCTCTACGGAGCCTTCCTCCTGTGCGATGATGATGAGCTCCTCCCTTGATACATGTGTTGAAGCAGGAGGAAGAAGAATATGATGGAGGTAGCACAAGTGAGGATGAGATCATATCCATGTGCCGCAACAATTTGGTGCAGTCTGAGAATTTAATCTTGAAGTTGGTTCCTGTCTTGGGTATGTACTCTGATAACTACTTTGTGAAACTACCTAGGAGGGTCAGTGGATATTCTGGTTTGGATTGGGTGCAGGAGGCACTAGCCCGAGATACCCAATGCTATAACATGTTTAGGGTTTAGAGACCTTTGTTTAACCAGCTACATAATACTTTGGTGCAATCATATGGCTTGAAGTCCACTTCAAAAATGACATCTGTAGAGGCTCTAGCTATGTTTTTATGGATTGTTGGATCACCACAGTCAGTTAGACAGGCTGATAACCATTTTAGGAGGTCTATGGAGACACTAAGTAGGACATTTAACAGAGTTTTGACATGCCTCCTCAGGTTAGCACAAGACATAATTGTACCCAAGGACCCAACATTTTCGGAGGTGCACCCAAACTTAGAAAATCCAGCATTCTGGCCACACTTCAATGACTGCATAGGAGCTATAGATGGGACACATGTGAATGTTGTGGTGGATAAGAGTAAGAGGGTTCCATACTTGAACAGACACAATGAAACCAGTCCGAATATGCTTGCTGTTTGTGATTTCGACATGAGATTTACATTTGTGATGTCGGGATGGCCTGGGTCAGCACATGCAATGAGAGTTTTCAAAGATGCCATAACTACTCATCATCAGGAACTTCCACATCCACCACCAGGTTTGCTACTTGAACCGTCTTGCAACATTTTTAATCCAATTACACTTGTTCATCTAAGTCTCATTGTGTGCCTTTCAGAATATGTAGGGAAGTATTATGTGGTTGATGCGGGGTACCCAAACCGGCTGGGCTACCTTTCACCATACAGATGCACAAGGTACCATGTGGAACAATGGCAAAACGGCCCGCCGCCACAAGGTATGAAAGAAACCTTCAACCATGCACATGCCAAAGTTTGGAATGTCGTTGAGCGATCCTTTGGAGTGTTGAAGATGAAATTTAGGATTTTATTGAACATGCCAAAAGTTCCAGAGGACAAGCAAAGTAGAATTATTGTTGCTTGTATGGCTCTTCATAATTTCATTCGAGAGAGCAGAATTCCGGATAGGGAATTTGATGCCTGTGATGCGGATGAAAATTATAATCCAATGCCTAGTTCTTCTGCATCCGCATGGCCAGAAGACGAACCTCTTGTTGAAGATACCAACATGAATGTCTTCCGTGATGAGTTAGCTCATGCTCTGTTTCATGGAATGTGATTTTTTTTAAACTTGATTGAGGACTTGTACGTTTAAGTGGGACGTCTCATTTGTATGGACAAAATAAAGTCTTGGGCAGTATCTCTTTGATGGAAATAAGTTACTGCTATACAGTTTTGGTATTCTATTTTGAACACATCTTAGTTTTTTACTGTGAGCAATCTCTGTTTATTTGCATGTCTGTTGCTCCTCCGTCCGCTGATTTTTTTTGCACCAGATAGTCGTCTCTCATGGAATGTGAATTATTCAGTACAGGCTATTTACATGATTTTTGGATTGAATCCATCCGAAGTCTACGTTAGTAACTGGTAATATACTAACTTTGTGCCGTGCTACGATGATTTTTTTTGAGTGGAAGGATCAGATACCCTAATTTGAGATACATCGTTGCAAGCTGACCATAATGTTTTATATGGACAAAATAAAATTTATCATGTTTTTGATACTTGATTTGTATATATAATTTGTTTATGTCATTACTGAGCGGGAGGAGGCCACACAAGAGCCGACCACAACGAATCCGGTTGAAAAGAGGGCCAAATAATTGAGAAAGTGCATTTATTGTCAATCTAACCCTCTTATCCAAACACCACAAAAGCTAGAGTTTGTTCAAGGTTAGTCACAAGTTAGAAGCCAACTCTAACCTCTAACTAAGTTCGAGGATCCAAACAGGGCTCTTATACTCCTACATAGTAGTACAATATTAGTACTATATATGCTAGATATTTAATGTTTTCGTATCACCGAATTATGGTAGTATGAGAAGTTTTGGAGATGACAGATTTTTATTTTTTCGAAGTTTGGATACGACTACTTTCTAAACAATATCTGAAGCGTACTATCTCTATCGTATGCTAAATAGCTATGGATTTCTAAGCACAAAACTAGCGACGCACCCATGCTTTATCCTTGGTTGTGAAGTGTATGTACGTTTTGCCGCTAACAATTCTTGCCCAAGTTTCTATCTAGGTGTCCGTGGTGATCTATTCCTGTACCGAAAGAATGATAGTTGTTTCGACAAAATAATTTTCCAGCAATGCTAGACAAACAGAGGCTTTACAGGACTTTTAATTGGTAATTAGATGAGGGGGGCCCACCCTGAAACTCAAGAGGGGGGGATTAGTGAGGGGAGAAGGGTTGGTCCGTAAATCCTTGTAAAACATATCCGTATTTCTAGCATTTTTGATAATTTTTGGGCAAACATTGTAGATGCGTCGTTTTTAAAAGACAACATAGCCGCGTCCAGTGCACTGATGCGCTATGCGGTGACGCTGGAGACTTTATTTTTCGTCAAAAGAAATATATTAATATCGTGAAGATACTAATTATACCTAGCCTCCGTAACAACAAAATGTCCTACAGACATTGCAGATGCACACAATCCTACAACAAAAAAGAAGAAGAAAAATAAAACTAAAGATCCCACTACGGTGATGAAAACCATGTAGCTGCAACACAAACCACTGTGAAGCCATCCCCCGGAGTTCAAATTCTCCAAAAGTGAGGTCTCCAAAAAGGAAACAGTGCACAAGCGCCGCCGATCATAGATCTAGAATTTTCACCCTCGAGAAAGTCCGCGCTCTCAAAACAATGCCTTCAACAAGGCCATTGCCAGGCACAACCACTTAAGGCCAGACCCTGGATTTTCACCTTGAAAGATAAGACAATGTTCTCCTCCTATTCTACCGCCCCCGCTTGCTGATGCCACTACTAAAAGTCAAGAAATACCAAGTAAAGTCCTCATCGCTTTGAAGACTTGGTCCGCTGTTACAAGACCTCACCCGCCATGAAATTCTCAACCACTATCTTCACCAAGGAAATCGAAACACCGACATGTCCCATGATGACGACACACAACGAAGCTTCACGTGACTCCCTCCTGAAGCTGCACGGCCAGAAATATGGGTTCACACAACTGAACCCTATCTGATCCAGCAATCTACAGGCATCAGGAGCCCAATGAAGATCGCCGGTGGAGCCTTCCGGAACTTGTCACGCTGGAGACTTTATGGCGGCGGATAACTTTTCTTAGAGCATGTGATGCGGAGCATCCTACGGTCATCCCCATGGACCCACCTTCGTCTCCCCAAGTGCCAAGTGGACGATGACACAAGCACGCGCAAGAGCACTCGAGACCGAGGTGATATCGCCCCTTAGTGACCTTCCATATGACCCACGTGAGACATGATTACTACCTTAAGCGGGAATGCTATGTGTGCTTAGGTATGAAGAAGGCCACCTCGGAGATGCTTGGGATGAAGACCAAGTCCCCAAGTACACGGACAAAGAGGCTCGACAAAGAAGACCATCAAGATTCTACAGGACCCAGACATTCGGGCCCTGGCACGGACATCCGGCCCCTGATGGATCCACCTATAGCACAGAGACATCAGCTAGAGAACTACAGGACCTGAACATCCAGCCCGACCAGCCCCCCGACGACACCCGAAAGCAACAGAAGTCGAGCCATCACAAGCCGGACATCCGGCTCCCTCTGAGCCACAGGACATCTAGCCCCCAGCCGGACATCCGGCACCCGCCTGTGCATAGAGACCGGTCCAAAGGCCCATGTACCCCTTCCATTCGTCCCAACTTGTACCAGCGCTATATACCCCCTCCTCCTTCTAGGGCCAGCAAAGGTTAGATCTCATTTAGTTAGAGCTTTGCTCATCCACTTACCACTCCCATGGAGTTCAAGGACTCCATGTGAGAAGATCCCCCAAGTGGATTCAAGACCCCTTCATGGGAAGATCCTTTTAGAATTCAAGACCTCTCTCCTCCAAGGATTGGATGAACTTGCTTCCTTTGTATCCTCTTGTGTTAACTTTGGATCTTTGTATCTCCTTTATTTGTATGTGGATTTAGCATATGTGTGATTGGATTTCGTTGATTGAGTGATTTCTCTCTCGTGTTTTTCGTGTTCTTCCTCGTTCCCCTCCAAATCGTGAAAGATCGGCCAAAAGGGGTTCCACCCCACATCAACATGGTCAATAGAAGAGCCGGCTACTGGCTCTATACTCATGCCATGACATAGCCATTGTAAAAAATAATCTCATATAATAAGCCTGGCTGTAAGTTGGCTGTAGCAATTAATATTTGCATGCATGGGTAAGAAGGCAATTGATTGGAAGTGAGAAAGCATCGCCCATCTTTTAGCGCTTTACAAGAGCTGCATGCATTTTTCTCTCTCGTGTGGAGTGCTATAGCCTGGCGAGTTGCTGAAGCGCGTGCGTCCTTCTCTTTCTTTCATTCTCTCCTCTAGCTAGTATTTTTTGCTGACCTGGATGGCTTATAGCCTGCCGACTCAGACCTATTATACTTGCTCTTATTGGTCCCATGGTAGACACCCTTATTGTGGGGTTTGGGTGTCTCGCAGTAGATGGTACATTATGATGACGATTGTTTTGATCTTTGTACTGACTATGAGTGTCATGTTTGAGCACTTCGTACGTGAATATAATCATGTGGCTCATGAACTGCTAGTTTAACTAGGGTTCATCCAACTAATTTAACATGCGTATAAATTTAATTTAGTGTCATTGCTAATGAGGTGTTCATCATTTAGTGTTTAACTGCATATCAATAATAAATCGTTAAAGCATAGATCCAGAATGAGAAGAACCTGAGTACTCAAACTTGAACAAGCAACAAAATAATATATTTTAATGCAAATAGTCTATGTTGGAATTTTCTAGTGAAATAAAACTTTATAAATGTCAAAGAAACTTCCATATATCTAGTTATAACTTACAAGGATATACATGTTGGAGACAAGTACCATCCAGTCCAACTCAATTGTTTTGACACAACATGAACCTTGTCACCTTCCTCTGGAGAGATCAGAAACGACACTCATGCTCGATGACGACATATATGACATTACATTTTGGTTAACAAACTCTGAGTTATACATCTGCTCCAGCTTGGTTGAAGTTAGATATGTTGCGGACAAGTCTGGGAGGAGCACATCACCGTCGAGGTACTGCAAGACTTGTCGCATGGTTGGCCTTGCATTTGGTACTGGGTGAGAGCACAGAAGCCCGAGTTTTAGCACTAGAGACACCTGGTCAAGACTAAACATATTTGGCATCCTAATGTCTGCCGCCTTAGTGATGCAACCCTTATGCCAATGGTCGACAACCCAATCCATGAGCACTACTACGTGGTTATTTCGCTCATCTTGCTACGAACGTATAGATATTTATCCAGGCTACCATTTGGCATGTAAACATAGACCAAGAGAAATTCTCCCTTTCGTCGGGAATAACCGAGCAACGGCACCAGATTGCGGTGGCGCAGGCTTCGCATGCTTGCAACCTCCGTGATAAACTCCTTCATCCCTTGCCTTGACTCATGCGACAGCCTCTTCACGGCGACCTCCATGTGAGACTTGCGAAGCACGCCCTTGTAGACGCTTCCAAAGCCTCCAGCTCCGAGTAGGTTCTTCTGGCTGAACCCCTTGGTCGCTTGAAATAAATCCTTGTAAGAGAATCGGTGCGGCCCAAATGCTTTCTCCCAGTCCTCATGGACCTCCGCGTACCTGAGATGCCTTCGAACCAAAATGTAAACAATGATGCCCATGGATAAAACCGTTGTGGAGGATGCTATGGGTAGCACGATCTGCAACACTTTGGACCGTGACTTGGGTCCGATCGGCGGCAAGGCATGCAACGACAAGATATTCAACATCGGAGCTAGCCTGTCCAGCGCGAAGCTCCAACCAACGACAAAGTGGCGTGTGAAGAGGGCTCCCGTTGCCGAGGAGAACCCAACGTAGGCCATGTCCTGCACCACGGTCGAGAGGTCCATGGTGGTACGTAGCAGGGGCTTCTTGGGCTTGTCTATGCCAAGGGGAGCCATGGTCACGGCGATCTCTGTGGCAGAGGCATAGTAGTCCACCCATACCTGCATGAGACATGTTTTTGTTAATCCAGGTAGATATGCGTCTGTGTGTTCATAATCGTAGGGAAGAGTGTATGTGCATATGTATGAGTGTGTGCGTTTGTACTGTGATCAGAAAAAATCCAGATGCATTGCACATTCGATACATAGTAAAATCTGAAAATAGCAAACAAAAAAAACATTTTGAAATTTTGTGGCTTCAAAGATGCACAAATATTTGAGGTGCTCTTTGGATGTCATTTTACCATCCAATTTTGCAAGTACCTAAACCATTTGAGCATCTACAAAGCCAAGAAATTTCAGATTCTTTTTTACTGTTCATCGTGGGTGCAATGCATCCAGGGCCGAACATCTCCATACCTGCATTGCCTTCCGGCTGATGAGGCTTAGGTTGTGGAACCGGCCCGTGGCATCGTCGTTGTAACCAGCATCGGCGGAATCTCGGGACACCATGCTATCCAGGTCGACGCCGACATGGTTGCCGTTTAAGTCGTGGCACTCGGAGTTGTGGAGGGTGTCCAACTGCACGGCGAAGATGTGGGCTTCCCGGTCGGTGTTGTTGGTGGCGTTGAGGAGGCCCATGTACTGGCCAGGGAGCGCTGTAGACAGCACCTCCTTGGACGTGGTGATGAAGAAGGCCATGCCAGGGCTGCTCAGGTCGATGTACTGCCCGAAGATGGCAAGGACGAAGGTCGTGTAGAAGGAGCGCGCGGCCCGGAACGGGTGGAAGGCGTGCCCTTTCTGCTGGATGGTGCCGTTGGTCAGCATGAGGAGGCCGTTGGGCGTGACCTTGGCCACACCGTCGAGAGTGAGGTTCGTGCCGGCAAAGCCATTGTAGGCGAACTGCCAACCGTCGTCGCTGCCGACCGTGGCCGCGAGACCGCGATCGGCAGCCACAAGGAGAAGGAGCAGAGTGACCAAGTGGTGGAAAAGCTCGAGAGGCATGGTTTGTGCGTCAATTTGCTCGGCGTCTTTGGTAAGTAGTACTACTTGATTGGTTCGTGTCTGGATTGTAAACCGCGAATCCTCTGTTTCTGTCTTGGAGTGACGTGACTATTAACGGGAAAGCTCTCTCGTCTCGTCGGTGTGAACGCCGGCGGGGGATAATATCTAGGGAGCTCCGTGGCTGGCGTGAGCCGGCGACCCATTCCATTCCACGCCCGCCTACCGGCTGAAAGGCATGGATGGAACGGATGGATTTGGCCGTTGCCGTGCAGTCTGGGGCGATGGCAACATTTACACCACCTATGTTGACTTGTGAGCCGTGATAATGCAATCGGCTGTCATTCTCCAAACCATTGCTTACGTGATACGTCGACCAGCCGGAGAAGACTAGACTCTCAAGTTGTTGTGTACTTGACTTAGCACTCGAGGACGTCTCAAAGTGACTTACGTAAGGGTGTGGCTAGGTCTCAGTGGACTGAGACTTAACTAAGTCTAAGTCAATTGGCATAACATGTATGGGAAAAAAAACTAGAAAGAAAATTTTACGCGGATCTCCGTGTAAGATCCAATGAATATAGCGTCAACTGAGTAAGTCTCAGTCGACTAAGATTTAGCAATCCCGCTTTCATAACGCTCTCAACATCCCTTAGTTTTTTTAGACTTTTTTTCTAAACTTTAAAATGCGGTTTCCATGGAATTTCCTTTAAATGTTGATCTCCATGTGTTTTTTTCCTGCTTTGAAGTCGGAGAAGCATCAGGGTCGCCAACAAGGAGCGGAAGTCCATATCAGGTGGCGGGGGCTAGCGGAGCGCTGTGGCTCCTGCGGCTGAGTGTGGGTGGACGGGGGAGGTTGTCATGGCAATGCAGGCGGCGAGGTGGCCAGATCGCGAGAAGAGTAGCGGGAGCCCTCACTTATTTTTGGTCAACAAAGCCGTCTCGGCTTACCCCACGTTGGCAAAGCGGTGTAAAGCTGGTTGTAGTGAAGAGTATCATATACTAGTATCATGCATGTGATATTACTGTATGATACTATCTCCCTAATGCATAGTATCATATATTAGTATCATGTAGTATTTTATTTATTGCCATGCATGACACATGATAGTATAACATTTATTATGATACAATATCATGATATGATACTCAACTCTCTTTTTCCTCGTTTAATTTTATGATACCTCATCAAAATTGCCTAGTTAGCATACATGATACAAGCTATGATACTACCATTACGATCAGCCTAAGCCGAGATCCTTTTGTCAAGGACTCGACAAAGTATTTACGAGTATAAATAACCATCACTCCGCAACATAAATGTGCATGACGATCGGCCGATGAAAACGATGGTGACACGTGGTCAAGGAGTAAGCCGAGGGGCGCGCTCGGCTTCTTGCGTGGTCTGAACAGTTCAACGCAATACCACAACTTTAAAGTGGCAAAGTAGCAGTAAAGAGAGGGCAGGAATTGAGGAGATGAAAAGGACGACGAAAATTTAGCTTGGAGAAAATGGGTGAGAAAGCGAGGAGGAAAATAAAATGCAATAAGAAACATAAATGTAAGGAATAAATATTTTATGCATTACGAAACCATCGAGCCAGAAAAGGAAATACAAAGTGTACACAAAGTGTCATATATCACGCACTCAACTTACACGTTGTGTGCTTTTCTAAAAGAAAAATGCTAATAGTATAAGCCGAGCTTCTATGTCTAAGGGCATCTCTAACGCGGACCCGCAAGCCGCTCGCATACATCTAGACCGCGGAAGCCATCCAGTGCGGTTCTGTATCGGTCCCTAACACGGACCGACTTACTTCCTCCCGCAAACCAGAGACAAACATGGGGGCTTTGCGGAGTCTGGACCGCTGCCAAGCCCGTTTCTGACCACCCTGGCCCATCCAAACTCCCTCCTCCCTCGCCCGCACACGTTCCCTGCCGGTGCTAGCTACCCGCATTCATGCCCCTGTAGAGCGCACCGCTTAACATTGACGACGGCCAGCTCAGGGCGGACGCGACCTCTCACTGCCTCCGTCGTTAAAGCGGCGTGCCGGCTGAGGGCGCCGCCCGCGATGCGTCTCCGCTGTCCGCGCCTGTTCAATGCTGGAGACACGTGACTGGACGGGACGGATATCTACCATGTCCATTAATTGAATGCCTCGTCCGTTCGTATGCCGCCATTAAGCATGCCCATCAACCGAGAAACCCACTCCGGCGCCGTGAATTGACACACCTGGACGTCTGGCCTCACTGGAATCTGCTATTTAAAGGCGGCCACACCCGGCTAACTCCACTCCAAAACACAAGCCGCTCCCCATCCTCCTCGCCTGCACTCCATCCGCCATGACTGCATGCGACAAAGCTCTATGGGAGAGCCTTTCCACTGAGATGAAGCACGCAGTGGCCGCCCTTGCCGCCGCGTGGCAGAGCCGCCGTGTCAGGTGGATCGAGGCCAGCTTGCCGGCCATCTCACCCGAGGTCTCCGACGATGAGGACGACCCCGCGAGGGAGACGGGCTCCGACGACACCGCCCCGGCTCCCGAGCATCCTGTGCACACCGGCTTAACCATGGAGTAGGCGCAGGCGCACTACAACATCGCCAGGGCGGAGGTGCAACCCGCGCCAGCGCCTTTGTACGTAGGCGTTCCAGCAGCAACAGGAGGAACAACATTACAACATGTTCCTCCTGGAACAACACCGGCTGGCGGAGGGCCAGACCTACGGCGAGCGCGCGAGCGAGGAGGCTATGTCGGCCATGGCCGTGGTGAACCTCAACTTCGTCACGGAGAAGTGTGCCATCTATGATGCTGTCAGCGCTTAAGTCGCCGCTCGTCAGGAAGCGGCCGCCACGGAGGCGTAGCTGCAGGCGACCGCGGAGGAGAACATCGCCAACTGCACCTCATAAGCGCCGCCGGTGAACTATCATGCGGCCCGATGGGATGACGACAACGTCGCCGCCATCATTTCCATCGTGGACCTCACGTCCACCGACGATAGACAGGTCGTGGACTCCTCCGAGGACGAGTAGGGCACAGGAGGCCCATGAGGACCGGTCCGTTTTCCGTGTTCTACTCTTCCTTGCCGGAGACTGCACCTTCATTTTACGAGACTTATCGTCGGTGCTCATGGAGATGGCGAATGGAGGATGACACGGGCTTTGACGCCGGCCGCCGCCGCCGTAGGATAGCTTTAGTGTCGGGCCAGTTTTTTTCCGTTCTAAATGTAATGAAAATTCGCCATGTTTGCATCAATGTTGTCCGGTTTGTATGAAATCCGCCCATGTTTGCATGAGTGCCATCCGGTTTCTATGAAATCCGACCATGTTTGCATGAATTTCATCTGATTTTTTAAAAATGTGTTTGCAATGTATGCGGGCATCATTGGATGGCGGTCTCCTGTATGCTTGTCCGCGGACTGGTCCCCCTGTCCGTGGACGAATGCGGGAGAAAATTTATGGGTTGCCATTGGAGATGCCCTAACACTCGTGTCATAGACCACCTTTACATGGCCGTCAAGTGCTTATGTGATGGCCACGTGGCAAGAACATTGCCGAGATGCACTACAAGAAATATGTCAACTAGTGACCTTCTGTCAGTGACCCTGGAAGAATTGGTCATAGATCTATGACCATTTCAGACCAATTGGTCAAAGCTGTTTGGGGGGCTCCAAACCCTAAACTATAACGACCATTTTGGTCAGAAAGGTCGTAATTTCCTTACACGAAATGGTCATAAAGCAGATAGCACTGGTCCGCTGCCTTATTTCTACCTGATCATGACCAATATAGATGGTCATAACCTTGTAAATTGTGGTGGGTTGCTATGACTAGGTGCCACCTCATCAGCTTTGCCTATGTGTCATGTCCATGTGGCAGTTTTTGCCCTAGGTTGTGAAGCAACCTATATTTATGTCATTCCCAAAATTCCCAAAAAATCTCATAAATTCGTTGGGTCATATATTCGTCAAATATGTTGAAAACCTTCCTTGCCTAGTTCAAAAATAATTCAAAAATATTCATTTTCCTATCCTATTCAGAAAAACACTTTGTGAAGGAAGTACCACTTTGGCATGTCCAAATGGTATCCATTTTCTACAGTGCTTTCTTATGCCCAAATAACCATCCTCCACCAAATGCCAGCTCAATCCATTCATTATTTTGAGCCCAGCTTCAACATTCGTATTTATGTCCAGTGTGGTACTTTGCAAAGCAAGTACCACCTAGGCTCCTCATTTTGAGCTGAAAATTTGTGAAGACGGTCTTCTTACTAACTGATCATCCTCAGCCAAAACTCACGCCCATTAGCCATGTGCATTTCCCGTACCGCTGATCAAACACTTGGCTGCTTATTCATGTTTGAGCATCGATCGGTCTCCTGGTGAGAATCTTATGTTGTGATTTTCTTCCTAGCACCTACCTGGGGAGTGCCCAACCCACTAGACATGCCTAGGCCGCCCAGAACACATGGCAACGCCATGGTCACGCGGTGACCACGCGGAGGGCATGCGAGCTTACGCGCTCTAGAGTTGGGGCCCTCGGCCACCGTCCAAACCTCGATGTATCGCCACCAAACCATGTATTTCTGATTAAATAGATACTTATGTACCTAGAAATAATTTTTGGAAAAAATAAAGAGCAAACTATGAGGCAGCTGCAGTTCAAATTTGACCCGCTTCCTACTGAATCGGCGAGAATTTCTCTTTTTCACCAGAGGTGGATCAAAACTATTGACACCCAACCATTTTCTCAATTGTGCATTAAATATGGCCTAGTATTTTATAAAATTGATTTGGTCCAATTTTGCAACGAATATATGGTAGGTCCTTCACAAAAAAACTCATTTCGGGCACTCGGAAAATGGAAAATGCATTTTCGGTGAAAATAAAATGAAAACTCCCTTAGGCAACATTGTTTGGAATTCCAAGATGCACCCTTGTGCACAATATGAGATCATTTGAACAAACTATGCCATGAATGTGGCCATAAGATTGATCATTTGGCTTGAAAGCCATGAATCTTCATGCATGATAGCTCATTTCTGAGAACACTTTTTAAAAATAATTGCCGTATTACAAGTTTATTATTTTTCCTGGAAACTTGGTCACATATAATGACACAATGCGAAGGTTTTCCAATTTTTCAATTTTTTTGAACTTTTTATGCCCGTTTGAAAATGCGCTCAAAACGGCGGGCTTGACCGTTCCTAGCTAGTGGTTGAATCTTGGAAAACTTTTGACGTTTCTCTGATTAAATAGATACTTATGTACCTAGAAATGATTTTTGGAAAATATAAAGAGCAAACTATGAGGCAGCTGCAGTTCAAATTTGACCCGCTTCCTGCTGAATCGGCAGAAATTTGTCGTTTTCATCAGAGGTGGATCAAAACTTTTTACACCCAACCATTTTATCAATTATGCATTAAATATGGCCTAGTATTTTATAAAATTGATTTGGTCCAATTTTGCAACAAATATATGGTAGGTCCTTCACAAAAAAACTCATTTCGGGCACTCGGAAAATGGAAAATCGATTTTTCGTCCAAAGAAAATGAAAACTTCCTTAGGCAACATTGTTTGTCATTCCAAGATGCATCCTTGTACACAATATGAGATTATTTGAACAAATATTTGGTTGATCCTTTACAAAAAACTCATTTTGAGCACTCAAAAAATGAAGAATGAAGTATTCATGAAATAACTTATCTTTAATCGAATACGACCAATTTAGATGGTCAAAAAGTCTTCAAATTGCTTGCTGCGTTTTGATTGGTCCAGGAGCATATCACGCGGATCATGCCTCAGACACCGTCGGATGCTCCCGAATCCAACGGCAGCCCTCACCCCTCACCGTCTCACCCACGCCCCCACTCCCCACCGTACCCGCAGACCCCACGCACCCACTCACCACCATTCCAATCCCCACGCACGCACTCACCACCGTTCCAATCCCGCACCCGCACCCGCTCGCCGACACCCTAGCCGCCGCCCCAGCACCTTGGCCGACCCTCAGCCTGTTGACGGCGAGGAGCCCTCAGCCCGTCGCCTGCCTTTACCGACAAATCACGCGACCGCATGCCCACCAAATCCCAAATCTCACCGTCTCCGCCCTCTCCCCGTCCCCTCCACCAAGATCGCACCAACCACCTCGATGGCCACCGCCGCACCGCCGCACGCCGCGGCACTCCTGGCCGCCCTCGCCCTGCTCGCGCTCGCACCCCCGGTGGTGGCTGAGATCCGGTCGATGGCGATCCGGGCCGACCAGCGCACTATGATTCCGTGCGGTGCGGGAGACCGGCACGGCGGCAGAGAAACCTCGACGACCAGACGACGGGGCAGGTAAGCTTCGCCCCGCTCGCATCTTCCCCCACTAGCCCGTGCTCCCTCCCGCCACCCCCACCCCATCCTGTCCCCCTCCCTCTCCTCCGTGTCGCCTATCTCGTCTGAACCCCCTAGAACAACAACGCCAAAAATCCTAACCCTTTCCCTGCCATTATCGCAGGTTGACTCCGGTCCGGCGCGGTGAATCTGCAGCGGCGGTAAGATCAAGGCAAGGTAACAGAAATACGTACCATCCATCTGTTGTGATCTTTTTTTGACTACTAGATCTGCCCCTGCTCCGGGCGCACGCACACAACCTGTTCGACTACTAGATTCGTCTCAGCATAAGTCACATTTCACCAAACGGTAGCGCAGGGATAGATGAGCACACGCCGCTGTTTCCGTCTGATGACGTGTTTGTTCCTTAGATGATGCGGTGCCCGCTGTTCTATTGCCGTGATGGCCAACAAATTCGGTGCATCTTTGCATGGCATATATAATACCTACTCTGTTGCTCCTATGCTACACTAGCTAGTAAAACATCACCATATGTCGTGCTCTTTTCTCTAGATGTTTGGTTCAGATGATTCATTTCTCTCGCATTGCCTGTTTGCCCACGCATTATCGTGTTGCTCCTATAGGCATTTGTTATAGACAGAGTACTGACTGTGAGTGGTCACTGAGTAGTCAGCCTTTGCTACTGCATAAAAATTCACACTTGTAAGTGATATGGCAGGATGGGTCGGAAAGCTGGGTTGTACATAAACTCAAAGAAGTTTGGCGGAGTCGTTAAGCCGTGCATGCTGGAGATGACGGCCTTCCTCAACTGCCTCGCCTTGAACAAGCAGATCGATCAAAGTAATTCCATATCTAGCGATGATTATCTCAGTAAGTCTACTAGAATTGTGTTGTCCTTGTACATAAACATCCAGGAAAAGGGTTTTTCATCTGGAGATAATAAACTATGTCAAATATGAGTACCTATATATGTGTTAAAATTCCCATGGATTCAAATGTAAAGTGTGGTCTCTGTTTGCTGAAGTATCCTTTGAGGTGTAATGCTTACTGAAAGACTACATTGTTGTACTTCACTAGCTTCTACTTACTGAAAGACTACATTGAAAATGTTAACTGGTTCAAGATTAAACTGAACCACTGCAGCTACCTTGGTTAGATAATCTGGCTGAAATAAGAACTCAAATCCTTGGTTAGTCTGGGAGATGTATCTGTTAAAGGTTGAGCTTACATAATTCAGGCTTACATAGTTCAGATGGTTTTACCTTAGCTTGTTTGAACCAAGAAACTGAGCAACATGGGTAACTGTCAACTCAAGGATTTGAATTTATTGGTTTTACCTTAGCTTGTTTGAACCAAGAAACTGAGCAACATGGGTAACTGTCAACTCAACGATTTGAATTTATTTGGCAGACACCAATTGGCAGTGAGAGGCATAAGGGGAATGCTGACACCGCGTTCCATGCTCCTTCAGACATGGAGTCCAGGTGCGCACGGCTCCGTCGCCCCGCGCGCTCCATTGGAGGAGCCCCCGCCCCGCGCGTGGCCGCCTTGGAGTTGGAGCGCTTCCTGCCCCACGCCCCTTGTCTACTCTGGCGGCGGGCTCCTCCTGGCCGCGATGATGCCCGGGGCCGGCCACTACACCCACAAGAAGGATGACGGCATCTGCAACAATGAGCTGCAAGGTTTTACTTGCTCGCTTGCTTACTTTGCTGCCTATACAACATATTTCTGCCTTTACTTCAGTAAAACCAGTAAATAAATAGCACTGGGGTTTCTGGACTTACCGTGCATATACAACATATTTCTGGACTTATCGAGCTATTGTAATATGAATGTATATTAGGACTGTATTGAACCCTTCCATGTTTCTGGACTCATGAAAATAAACTACATGCGATATACTCAAATAACACTCGGGTTTGGGACTATTTTATGGTGTTGTGGATATACCTTTTGATTTAAAGTTATTAATCTATGGTCTGGTGTCATATCATGGTCTAATATTTTTTTCTTTGACTCTTTCTCCATTGCCAGGAAAGCGCTGAGTAGATGTCGATGATGTCTACTTGCTTGGCTGCTATGGTGATGCATGCACCGGTGATGCATGCACCGGTGAAGCACGCACACATGCAAGGCTGACCCCATGTATTCCTTGGCTGCGAACATCATCTACAGGTACAACATTGTCCCACATCTCTGTGCTGTTTTGCTCGTTCTTCTCCTTGCATCCGAGAAAATTGGTGCTTAATCTGCTATTGATTACAGTCTTTGTTCGTTAATACCAAGTCTAAATTGTTCCTTTCATTTTTCCTGTTACTCAGGCTAGCAGTATGACCGGATGCGAGGACCTACGCACTGACCAGGACAATCTATGAACTCCCAGCGCCTCTGATACAAGGTGCGTTAGGGCCAACCTCTTTCGGAAGAAGGCCACACTCGTAGCCCCTTTGGATCAAAATTGGTATCCCTTCCTGCCTCTCCTTTTGGATTCACATGATTTTGCCTCATGGATTGATGGATGTGTCTGTAATTGTAAAGTCTGGTCCTCGTTTACTTTCTATAATTTATTGCATGCTTGATGAGGCTATGTCAAGTGTCTAAATTTTGGATGCATGCTAGCTAAGGCATTTTTGAGTACTTCGCGTTGATTGGGCGTTTAGCTCCTGTAATGTTCTTGAAGTTCATTGTTATATACTTCTTGTTGTAGGATGGCAAGTTGTCGCAGCTGGAGCAAGTCTCACAAGAGAGAGCAATGAAGTCCATTGTACTCTCCTGTTATATACTTCTTGTTGTAGGATGGCAAGTTGTAGGATGTGCCATAATTGTCTTATTGCATATTCCCTCTGTTCCTTCTATATTCCTGTGTAAGGAAATGTCTTCCTGAGATGATTTGTTATGTAAACCTGATGTGATGCGATGGATGATTTGAATTTGATACAGAGTTTTCTTGATTTGAATATGAAATAATGTTGGATGTACGTGTGTGTAACTGGGCTAGAGGCTAGTCCAAAAGGCTGAGATCTAATACCGGACAAATAATTGGGCTGAAGAAGGCCACAGCCCAACAAGCACTGGACCGTTTAAAAAATGAAACAAAATAAAATCTCAGAAAATAAAAAGGAAATAGATTGCAAAAAGGATGAGGCCCAAAAAAATGGAAGACGCTCATGAAAGCCGAATTGTTGGGCCAGGCCCATGTAGCTAATCAAAGCATAGGGAAAAAACAACAAATAGGCTGAATTGTTGGGCTAGGCCCATGTAGAAATTCGAATTGGACTGGGCTGATTCTTGCGCCACATCAGATTGCCGCGTCGGATGCCTACGTGGCCTGGGGAGGCTGCTAGTGACCAAAGCAAAACAGTAAGCATATTTTGGTCGTAAACGTCTACGACCTTCTCACAGAGAAGGTCGTTAATTTCAGTTTACGACTGCCAGCTTTTGACCTTCTGTTTTTGGTCACAAAAAGGTCGCAAATGAAAAACAATGATCTTTCAGTGACCAATAGTCAAGGTCAAAAGTTGACATATTTCTTGTAGTGATGGCTCTGTAAGGGCATCTTCAAGGAAAACCCGCAAAACTCCAGTATATGTCCGATCGGACACTTTTGTTTACTTTTGCAATCCAACGCGGTCCTTCATCGGTCCGCGAAGTGGTCCGGGCGTCTGTTTCCGCCAAAGTGGGGACAAACATGCGGGTGCTATACTGGAGTACGGACATCCACTTGACCAACCAAAAGCATCCGTGTGTTCCTCCTTTCTTCTCTCTCTCTCTCTCTCTGCACATGTGTGGTCCCCCGCTCCTCTCTCTTCTCCCAACCGGACACCACACCACAACATCTCACCACATGCATGGTCCCACCTACTTTTTCTCCTCCGAGTAGGATACTTTGTAATTAGCGTTGGATGGCTCCCTCCCGTATCATATCCGCGGATTACGTTCGGACACAAAAAAGAACATATACCAGAAGAATTTACGACTCAACATTGGAGATGTCCTAAGCCGAGAGTTTTATGTGGACTATGCCGAGGTTGTCCGTTTTGTCGTGTTTTTTTCTTGGGCACTCAAACATGCCTAAGCCGAGCACCCATGAAATTACGCTTGGCATAGATCATCTATAGCCAGATGCTCTGAATCTGTCTCAAATGCCCAGGCGAGCGGACCGGTCGCTGATACCCGGGCGCCTTAAATCATCCCCAAACGCCAGGGCCGTCCGACACCCCTCATATACAACCCAAATGTAAGGCGGATATGGGGTGGCCCGAGGACGTCCGGACACGTTCGCTTGACAAGCCCGGCCCACCACTGACCCCACGGTTGTCCCACAAAAACCCCCATTCGGCTCCGCGTTTAGAACCCTAACTCACTCACTCTCCTCTCTCTCGCTCCGTCCTCTCCTCTCCCGCACTGATTCCGATCCAGTCCGGTACAATGTCGAGCTCCGGCAGCCACTCCGGCTCTGACCTCGACGTCGACAAGGAGCCACATTGCCTTGGAGCGTTCCAAGGTGGACATAAAGGGCAGCTCAGGATCTCCAGCACGAGGCGAAGGAGGCATCGACAAGGCGCCTCGGCTCGCGAAGCTGAAGCGACAAAAGGACAGGGCCATCCGCCGGATGAAGGGGTTGATCGTACTCTCCGACTCTGACTCCGACGAGGCGATCACCACAGCTCCACCTCCTACTCCCACGACCAAGATCCTCCACCAGTCGCAGACGCCTACAGCTACACCGGTGACCGGAAGGGGAACGGCCCGGCGAGAACATGGTAAAGACGCTCCTCCTCATATGGTTTTAGCCTTTTTAGTTGTTGAAGTTGATAACTTGTCCGCCGATGAACTCCGATGATCTTTTGAATGATGTACAGTTCGTTTATGTGCATTTGCTTGTCCGTTTGATGCAGATTTTATTGTGCGTTGTTTGATTACGTAGAGTTGCTCTTACGTTGCATGCTTAGTATGGATATAGGATGCCCGATATAAGGTACGCGGATGTGGAGATGGAAATTTAAGGCGTAACCGGTCAGTGAATGTGGATACGTCCGCGGGCGTTTGATGGGCCGGATTTGCAGATTACGGCTGTAGTTGCTCTTACAGCCAAATAACAACTTATGATTATTTTTTTGTGTGAGCGTGGCTAACTGAATTTCGTGTGGCCGAGCAGACACAAGAGAGGAGGAAGAAGAACACCACAGGGAATTTTTGGTTTTACTGTAAATTTTTACGAGGTATGTTCTGCTGTAGACTGGATGGTATCGCAAAACAAGCTTATAGTTTCTCTTATAATGCTTTACAGTACCGTGATATAAGGGATGATATTATGCTCGGCTTACAATCAAACGCTAGGCAACTTATGATTTTCATATAAGTGTGCGAGCGTATAAATGTTAATTTACTACTTAGTACTTTATCTCTTAAAAATCAGAAGTTTGAAAAAGTCTACAACATATTTAAGCAGACGTAGAAAGTTGTGGTAATGGACCCTTTTTTCTACCATGCGTGCGAGGCGACGACGAACTCGCCCAGTAGTGCAGGGCACCGCGTCAACGTATACTTACTATACTGTACGAACGCAGAATTGTCTTCTCTTGTCTGTCGCCTACACCGATGCCGTGGCAAGGCATTCTAACCTGTCATTGTCTTCTCTTTATATCTTTCCGCCCCCTTCTTCCAAGCTCCAATCACACAACCCATCCATATGCCTCACCACTTAATCATGTTGAGTTTTGTCTAAGCTTCTTGAGGCCAACGAGGCAAGGTGTCCGAGAAGAGAAACTATGCTGTTGGCTCTTGTTGTGCTCATACTGCTGAGCCGCGACGGGGAAGTGGCCTCGTCGTTGGACGACGGCCAGTTCGCCTACCAAGGTTTCGGCGGCGCAAACCTCACGCTGGACGGCATGGCCACGGTCATGCCCAACGGCCTCCTCGCGCTCACCAACTCCACGCAGCAGACGAAAGCCCACGCGTTCCACCCTACCCCACTCCACTTCCTCCACAAGCCGACGCCGGCGACGAACGCCACCACCGTGCCGTGCTCCTTCTCCACCTCCTTTGTGTTCGCCATCGTGTCAAGATACGACGGTGTGAGCGACCACGGGCTCGCCTTTGTCGTCGCCCCGACCACGAATTTCGCG
Source organism: Triticum aestivum (assembly GCF_018294505.1). NCBI lineage: Eukaryota > Viridiplantae > Streptophyta > Magnoliopsida > Poales > Poaceae > Triticum > Triticum aestivum. The sequence continues at coordinate 83,195,211 of NC_057799.1, forward strand.
GCAGCAAACGGCGGGCAGTACCTGGGTCTCCTCAACGCGACCAACGGCACCGCAAGCGACCCCATCTTGGCGGTGGAGCTGGACACCATCCTGAGCCCCGAGTTCCACGACATCAACAGCAACCACGTCGGCATCGACGTCAATAGCCTCATCTCGCAACAGGCCCAGCCGGCTGGCTACGACGACGATCACCACGGCGGCGCCTTCCGAGACTTGAAGCTAGATAGCGGCAAGCCCATGCAGGTGTGGGTGGACTACGACGGCCAGTCCAAGCAACTCAAGGTGACTTTGGCTCCCGTGCAAGTGCCCAAGCCCAGGAATCCTCTGCTCTCCCAAGCCGTCGATCTCTCCACGCTCATGGCGGATGCGATGTACGTCGGCTTCTCGACGTCGATATACGCCGGCTTCTCGTCGTCGTCGGGAGTTGTCTTGGCACACCACTACGTGCTCGGATGGAGCTTCAGCTTGGACGGACCTGCCCCGCCGCTTGATTTGTCCAAGCTTCCTGCCTTGCCACGCGTGGGCGCGAAGCCTCGGTCCAAGGTCCTGGATGTTGTGTTGCCGCTCGCCACCGCGTTGCTCGTTGCAGCGGTGCTAGCTGTGGTCTTCTTCTTTGTGTGGCGTCGGCGCCGGTTTGCCGAGGTGCGCGAAGATTGGGAAGACGAGTTTGGTCCCCATCGTTTTGCATACAAGGACCTGCATCGTGCCACGGATGGGTTCATGGAGCGGAATTTACTTGGTGTCGGAGGATTTGGCAGAGTATATAAAGGGGTGCTTTCTGCATCCAATTCGGAGATCGCAGTGAAGAGGGTGTCACATGATTCAAGGCAAGGAATACGAGAGTTCATAGCCGAGGTGGTGAGCATTGGCCGTCTCCGACACCGGAATCTTGCACAGTTGCTGGGCTACTGCCGGCGCAAGGACCAGCTTCTTTTGGTTTATGACTACATGCCAAATGGTAGTCTTGACAAGTATTTGCACCATCCACATATGCCCGCAATATTTTGGCCCGAAAGGTACTGGATCATCAAAGGTGTTGCATCAGGCCTATTGTATCTTCACGAGGACTGGAAAAAAATCGTGATTCACAGAGATATAAAAGCAAGCAATGTGCTCTTAGACGAACAGATGAATGGACGCCTGGGAGATTTTGGCCTAGCAAAATTATATGACCATGGAACTGATGCTCAAACAACCCATGTTGTTGGCACCAGGGGATACCTCGCACCAGAGCTTGTGCGCACCGGGAAGGCAACGCCCTTAACCGATGTATTCGCATTCGGTATGTTTCTTCTAGAGGTTGCATGTGGATGAAGGCCAATCCAGCATGACGAGCATAACAACACCGTGGTGTTGGTTGATTCGGTGCGTGAGCGCTACCGCAATGGATCAATCCTCGAGGTGGTGGATCCGCGACTAACAGGAAAGTTTGACACGGAGGAGATTACCCTGATACTGCAACTTGGGTTGTTGTGCTCACACCCATTACCTAATGAAAGACCTAGCATGCGGAAGGTCATGCAATATCTAGACTGTGGTAAATGCATCCCGGACTTGTCGTCGACTTTGGCACTAATGCAGACAGAAGGCTCCGATTTGCACGTCATGTCGTTCTCTCCTGAGACTAGCATTGGCGTCGTGTCTTGTGGTTCTTCAGCAACGGTTCTAGCTGAGGGTAGATGAAGTTGTTCATTGTGTATTCAACTTCTTTTTATGGTTTGATTCTGAAAATACTTATCTTGGATGTCTTATAATAAATTTGTGATCATAGCTCGAGGTTGGTTCTTTTCTTTTTGTGTCTCACTATGAGTTAGTCGAGTGAGCAAATATTATTTCTGATATTTCTTTTTGAGTATGTATTGTTTTCAGGGTGCAGCTATGTGTCGCTTTGTACGAGACAGTAACTCGGCGCGCCTATAGGGAACCAGTAGTGGGCTGGCCCAGTAACCATGTGGGTTTGTCATGTTCAAATCACACACCTATTTTTTCTTTTCTTTTTTCTCTTTTTATATTCTGAAAAATACTAAATACATATAATAAGAAAAAGAAATTTAGTTCATACCCTATGTCCTGCTGGTTTTGTTATTCATGAAATTGCGACCAAGAGTTTGTCTATCTGATGATAGATGATGATGAGGACCCTAGGCCTCCCTTTATATAGGCAGTAGAGGTCTAGGGTTTACATGGCGGTAGATGCAGTCTAGGGCCTCGCCGCCCTTTAGTCTTGGAGGGCATGAAGGTCGTCACCGCCGCCTAGGGCTTACTTGGGCCAAGTGGGCCCCTTGTAGATGATGAGGCCGGGCTCCTTTATGTGAGCCACCCCTGGTATAGGGCCCCGTCACAACTCCCGATCCCTTCCTGTTGTGTATATATTGTGGCATGTATAGATTGTTTCTTGTACATTAAGCCCACCTTCTATTTCCTTATATAGATTTAGATAGAGGCCCACATTGTACATCATATATACATGCATATTGCACCGATCAATACATCATGCATTACCACAATTGTCTACATGGTATCAATTGTCGAAATCTAACGCTAGCTTTTGCTCCCTCGTGACGCCACCGCACCCTCTTGCAGCCGCCGCCGCACCTTCTTCTCCATGCCGCTGCCTCACCCTCCTGCCACCGCCGCGTCCTTCCCCACTCCCCCGAGCCGCCGCTGCCCTCCATCAGCCGCGCCCCCTTCCTCTTCTCCTACCACCCAAAACCCTAGCCACCCCTAGTCGCCACCATGTCATCCCACTCCTCCCTCTCTGGTACTAGTAACCCATTCGCCGGCCCCCGATCCCACCGAAATCCGCAACATGAACATCTACGAGCGTGTTCATGTGCGTATCGACCAACACGACTCCATGTACTACGCATGGAAGACCTACTTCTTCCTCGTGTTTCAGGAGTACAATCTCCTGGATCATGTCGATAGCTCCGTCGACTCGCGTGCCATGTGCGGTGACCCGGAGTGGACCCCCGTCGACACCACACTCATGCGGTGATTTTATCTCACCATCTCGATGGACCTGTTTCAAACGGTCGTGAGTGATGGTGATGATGCGCACGTCATGTGGGTCAATCTCAGTGGACACTTCACCGACATCGTCTCCAACGTCACGTTTTTCTGTAGTAGGATTTTTTTGGGTGTCATCAAGATGATACATCCATTGATGACTACTACCGACGCCTGATATGTCTCCGTCGCATCTACTTTTCCAAATACTTTTGCTTTCGTTTTGGACTTTAATTTGCATGATTTGAAAGGAACTAACCTGGACTGATGCTGTTTTCAGCAGAACTATCATGGTGTTGTTTTTGTGCAGAAATAAAAGTTCTCGGAATTGAACGAATTTTTTTGAAGATTCTTTATGAAATATATAAAAAATACCGGAGCGAAGATCCCCCGGAGGGGGCCACCATTTGCCCACAAGGCAACAGGGCGCGACCACCCCCTAGGCACACCATTTTACCTTGTGGGGCCCATGTGGCTCCTCCGACCCTAATCTCAAGCCTATACATTCATTTTCACCAAGGAAAAAAATAAGAGAAGAAGTTTCATCGCGTTTTATGATACGGAGCCGCCGCCACCTCCAGTTCTTCATCGGGAGGGCTGACGTGGAGTCCGTTCGGGGCTCCGGAGAGGGGGATTCGTCGCCATCATCATCACCAACCCTTCTTCATCGCCAATTTCATGATGCTCACCACCAGGAGTGAGTAATTCCTTCGTAGGTTTGCTGGACGATGATGGAGTTGGATGTGATTTATCATGTAATCGGGTCAATTTGTTAGGGCTTGATCCCTAGTATCCACTATGTTCCGAGATTGATGTTGCTATGACTTTCCTATGCTTACTGCTTGTCATTAGGGCCCGAGTGCCATGATTTTAGATCTGAACCCTCTATGTTTACATGAATATATTTGAGTTCTTGATCCTATCTGCTAGTTATATGCACTTGTTATTGTTCTGATTCGTAGACACCAAAGTGACAATAGTTGGGATACTCTCCAGGGATGACTGTAATTCAAGGAGTTCATGTATTTACCATGTGTTAATGCTTTGTTCTGGTTCTCTATTAAAAGGGGGCCTTAATATCCCTTAATTTCCATATGGACCCCGCTGCCATGGGAGTGTAGGACGCAAGTTCTTATAATAAGCATGTATGACTATATACGAAATACATGCCTACATTACATTGATGAATTGGAGCTATTGTGTATTGCTCTAGGTTGTGACCTTTACATGGTGACTGTCATCCAACTCAATAATCCATCACTGATCCAATGCATATGCTTTTCATATATTCATATTTGCCAAGTTACTTTCGTTGTTGCTCTTGTTACAATCACTACAAAACTGCTACTACTACTGTTACCGTTACGGTTTCTACTGTTACTACTGCTGTCAAACTATCATACTACTGTGCAACTGAACAGTTTGCTACAGATATTTAGTTCTCCAGGTGTGGTTGAATTGACACCTCAACTGCTAATACTTGCAAATATTCTTTGGCTCTCCTTGTGCCGAATCAAGAAATTTGGGTGACATACTACCCTCGAAGACTATCGCGATTCCCTATACTTGTGGGTTATCAAGGCATTTTTCTGGCGCCGTTGCGAGGAGCATAGCTCTATTTGCTGAGTCACTTGGCAATTATATTTGTTGATAACTATGAAGAATCTGAAAGATACTAGAACCAAGATCGTTCCCTCTAAGACAAGTGGAGGTAAGGAACTGTCATCTAGCTCCGCACTTGACTCACCTTCTATTTTTAGTAAACTTGCGACACCACCTTAAGTTGTTTCCTTTGTCATAAGTCAAAGGAATGGTGCACTGTTCATGGAATGCAAGGAAGGAATGTTAGGCTACTGTAGGTACCCTAACATCCCATGATAAGTCAGAGGATCTTGTTCTAGTGTATCTATGCGAAGGCCCAGCAATCGTGAGTCGTGGTTAATTGGACTATGTAATCTTTGAGTAATAGAGTTTTGGCTTCCCTAAAAAAAAATTGGACCACTGTTGATGATTGTTGGTGTTTGTAAATTGCACGGGTCTCATGCAATTTTTTTTAAATTGCACGGGTCACTAACGAGATTGAGGTTTGCCTCAAAAATTATAAGAAAATTAAAGAGATTGAGGTCCAACTCCTTTCCTTGCGCGGGGGCTGACCACACAGCTCTCTCATTCTTCTCACTAGTAGAAAAAGGGTCTAATGTGAAGCACATTAGTCCCGGTTTGTAACTGAACCGGCACTAATGTGATCATTAGTGCCGGTTCCGACGGCTAGGCGGGCGACACTCATTAGTACCGGTTCGTGGTGAACCATTAGTATCGGTTCGTGCCACGAACCGGTACTAAAGACGTGGTTGCAGGCTTGTGTTAGGCTGGGGCCCCACCAGCACCTTTAGTACCGGTTCATGCCACGAACCGGGACTAGAGATGAACCTTTAGTCCCGGTTCGTATAACCAACCGATACTAAAGGTCACACTATATATAGTGCTTCATCCAGCCCGAGCCGAAGCGCTCTGTTTTTCCCCTCCTCTTTGTTTTCTTCCCCTCTTGATCGAGCTCACCTTCATTTCTGCCAAAATTTGTCCAAGATTTGAAGGCACCCCATCCATCCAAGTGATCTCAAAGGTTAGCAACTTTGTCCTTTCATCTCTCATTCCTAGATTAGCTCTTGCAATGCTCTATAAGTATATTGATTTGTGGGTTTTATTTTGGGAGGAATTATATGCGGTAGTATTTGATTTATATGCAATTTGAGGTCAAAATAACTCTTAGTTTGCATATGTAGGTGTGGTTTACTTAGTGCCTTCCCGTCTCCGTCCTAATCACCGTCGATCGCCCGCACTGTCCCGTCGCCGGCACCACCTTGTGATGAGCCTCTTGTTCTTATATTTTTTATATAAAAAAACATGAAAGAAAAATTGAAAAGAATTGAGGGGAGAAGATGAAATTGGAGTTGCATGTTGCCGATGTCGTCGATGATCACAAGATCAAGATGGAGAAAATGCACTTGAAGATTAGAAAGATTAGAAAATATGCCACTGATAGTGAGGCTTGGTATCATTATGCTGTTGGATTAATTGTTACCTTAGTTGCGATCTTGATCGCATTTGTTGTCGCATTTAAATGCTTTAGCTACAGAGTTATTTGTATGTTTGTTTTATGAGAATAAGTGTTGTATGAACTTGTATTAATTTGGTCTATTTGGTGCTGTGTAATGAAGATGAGCCGACAATGGATGTACGATGGTCGATGCTCTCCCCAGTTCGTTAATGGCGTGCATACTTTTCTGCTTGCGGCTGAGGCAAACAAGAAGGCGGAAGTCAAGAACCATTCACGTTCACCTGTTTGAGTCCGGTTTCATGCCCCACTATAATGTTTGGGCCAAGCATGGAGAAAGAGGGGTTATGATGGAAGACAATGAAGAAGAAGAGGACAACGACAGCTATCCTGGCCATGGGTTCCCTGAATACGATGGTACAAAAATGGGGGAAGAAGCTGAGCCGGCAATGCAGGAATAAGCTGAAGAAGAGGCATCAGATGAGCCTGCTGATGATCTAGGTCGGGCCATTGCCAATGCAAAGAGAAACTGCGCGAGTGAAAAGGAGAAGAAGTTGCAGCGCATGTTAGAAGATCACAAGAAATTGTTGTACCTGAATTGCGAAGCTGAAATGAAAAAGCTGGGCATGTTGGGGAACGTAGCAGAAATTCAAAATTTTCCTACATGTCACCAAGATTAATCTAGGAGATGCTAGCAACGAGAGGGGAGGAGTGCATCTACATACCCTTGTAGATCGCGAGCGGAAGCGTTCAAGAGAACGGGGTTGATGGAGTCGTACTCGTCGTGATCCAAATCACCGATGATCCTAGCGCCGAACGGACAGCACCTCCGCGTTCAACACACGTACAGAGCGGGGTCGTCTCCTCCTTCTTGATCCAGCAAGGGGGGAGGAGAAGTTGATGGAGATCCAGCAGCACGACAGCGTGGTGGTGGAAGTAGCGGGATCCTGGCAGGGCTTCGCCAAGCGCAAGCGGGGAGGAAGAGGTGTCACGGGAGGGAGGGAGGCGCCAGGGCTTGGGGTGCTGCTCCCATGCGCCTCCCCACTATATATAGGGGTGGAGGGGGCTGGTTTCTTGCCCTTCAAGTCCATTGGGGCGTTGGCAAAGGTGGGGGAAAGAAATCCCATCATTTCCCTTCCCCACCGATTGTTATCCCCCTTTTTTAGGGATCTTGATCTTATCCCTTCGGGATATGATCTTATTCCTTCTAAGGTGGGATCTTGGTGCGCATTGACCAGGGGTGTGGGGCCTTGCCCCCACTACCCACGTTCATGTGGGTCCCCCCATGCAGGTTGGCCCCACTTCGGAACCTTCTAGAACCTTCCCGGTACAATACCGAAAAATCCCGAACATTTTCCGGTGGCCAAAATAGGACTTCCCATATATAATTCTTTACCTCCGGACCATTCCGGAACTCCTCGTGACGTTCGGGATCTCATCCGGGACTCCGAACAACTTTCGGTTAACCGCATACTAATATCTCTACAACCCTAGCGTCACCGAACCTTAAGTGTGTAGACCCTACGGGTTCGGGAGACATGCAGACATGATCGAGACGACTCTCCGGTCAATAACCAACAGCGGGATCTGGATACCCATGTTGGCTCCCACATGTTCCACGATGATCTCATCGGATGAACCACGATGTCGAGGATTCAATCAATCCGGTATACAATTCCCTTTGTCAATCGGTACGTTACTTGCCCGAGATTCGATCGTCGGTATCCCAATACCTTGTTCAATCTCGTTACCGGCAAGTCACTTTACTCGTACCGTAATGCATGATCACGTGACCAAACACTTGGTCACATTGAGCTCATTATGATGATGCATTACCGAGTGGGCCCAGAGATACCTCTCCGTCATACGGAGTGACAAATCCCAGTCTCGATTCGTGCCAACCCAACAGACACTTTCGGAGATACCTGTAGTGCACCTTTATAGCCACCCAGTTACGTTGTGACGTTTGGTACACCCAAAGCATTCCTACTATATCCGGGAGTTGCACAATCTCATGGTCTAAGGAAATGATACTTGACATTAGAAAAGCTCTTAGCAAACGAACTACACGATCTTGTGCTATGCTTAGGATTGGGTCTTGTCCATCACATCATTCTCCTAATGATGTGATCCCATTATCAATGACATCCAATGTCCATGGTCAGGAAACCATACCATCTATTGATCAACGAGCTAGTCAACTAGAGGCTCACTAGGGACATGTTGTGGTCTATGTATTCACACATGTATTACGGTTTCCAATTAATACAATTATAGCATGAACAATAGACAATTATCATGAACAAGGAAATACAATAATAACCATTTTATTATTGCCTCTAGGGCATATTTCCAACAGTCTCCCACTTGCACTAGAGTCAATAATCTACTTCACATCACCATGTGATTAACACTCAAGGTTCACTAGAGTCAATAATCTAGTCCACATTACCATGTGATTAACACTCAATGAGTTCTAGGGTTTGATCATGTTATGCTTACGAGAGAGGTTTTAGTCAACGGGTCTACAACATTTAGATCCGTGTGTGCTTTACAAATCTCTATGTCATCTTGTAGATGTAGCTACCACGCGCTACTTGGAGCTATTCCAAATAACTGCTCTACTATACGAATCCTGTTTACTACTCAGAGTCATCCGGATTAGTGTCAAAGTTTGCATCGACGTAACCCTTTACGACAAACTGTTTTACAACCTCCATAATCGAGAAAATTCCTTAGTCCACTAGATACTAAGAATAAGTTCGACCGCTGTCATGTGATCCATTCCCGGATCACTATTGTACCCCTTGACTAACTCATGGCAAGGGACACTTCAGGTGCGGTACACAGCATAGCATACTGTAGAGCCTACATCAAAAGCATAGGGGACGACCTTCGTCCTTTCTCTCTCTTCTGCCGTGGTCAGGTCTTGAGTCTTACTCAATACTCACACCTTGTAACACAGCCAAGAACTCCTTCTTTGCTGATCTATTTTGAACTCCTTCAAAATCTTGTCACGGTATGTATTCATTTGAAAGTACTATTAAGCGTTTTTTTGATCTATCCTTATAGATCTTGATGCTCAATGTTCAAGCAGCTTAATCCAGGTTTTCCATTAAAAAAACACTTTTCAAATAACCCTGGATGCTTTCCAGAAATTCTACATCATTTCTGATCAACAATATGTTAACAACATATACTCATCAAAAATTCTATAGTGCTCCCACTCACTTCTTTGGAAATACAAGTTTCTCGTGAACCTTGTATAAACCCAAAATCTTTGATCATCTCATCAAAGCGTTCATTCCAACTCCGAGATGCTTACTCCAATCCTTAGAAGGATTGCTGGAGCTTTGCATACTTGTTAGCATCTTTCAGGATTGACAAAACCTTCTGGTTGTATCACATACAACCTTTCCTCAAGAAAATCGTCGAGGAAACAATGTTTTGACATCCTATCTGCAAGATTTCAAAAATAATGCAGTAACTGCTAATATAATTCTAACAGACTCTTAGCATCGCTACGAGTGAGAAAGTCTCATCTCAGTCAACTCCTTGAACTTGCCGAAAAACATCTTAACGACAAGTTGAGGTTTCTTAATGGTGACACTTACCATCATTGTCTGTCTTCCCTTTAAAATCCATCTATACCCAACAGCCTTATGACCATCAAGTAGTTCTTTCAAAGTCTATACTTTGTTTTCATACATGGATCCTCTCGGATTTTATGGCCTCAAGCCATTCGTCGGAATCCGGGCCCACCATCGCTTCTCCATAGCTCGTAGGTTCATTGTTGTCTAGCAACATGACTTCCAAGACAGGATTACGTACCACTCTGAAGTAGTACGCATCCTTGTCATCCTATGAGGTTTGGTAGTGACTTGATCTGAAGTTTCATGATCACTATCATAAGCTTCCACTTCAATTGGTGTAGGTGCCACAGGAACAACTTCCTGTGCCCTGCTACACATTAGTTGAAGTGACGGTTCAATGATCTCATCAAGTCTCCACCATCCTCCCACTCAATTCTTTCGAGAGAAACTTTTCCTCGAGAAAGGACCCGTTTCTAGAAACAATCACTTTTGCTTCCAGATCTGAAATAGGAGGTATACCCAACTGTTTTGGGTATTCTATGAAGATGCATTTATCCGCTTTGGGTTCGAGCTTATCAGCCTGAAACTTTTCCACATAAGCGTCGCAGCCCCAAACTTTTAAGAGACGACAACTTAGGTTTCTCTAAACCATAGTTCATACGGTGTCGTCTCAACGGAATTGCGTGGTGCCCTATTTAAACTGAATGCGGTTGTCTCTAATGCCTAACCCATAAACGATAGTTGTAATTCGATAAGAGACATCATGGTATGCACCATATCCAATAGGGTGCAGTTATGATGTTCGGACACACCATCACAATATGGTGTTCCAGGCGGTATTAGTCGTAAAACAATTTCCATAATTTCTTAATTGTGTGCCAAACTTGTAACTCAGATATTCATTTCTATGATCATATCATAGACATTTTGTCCTCTTGTCACGACGATCTTCAACTTCACTCTGAAATTACTTGAACATTTCAATAATTCAGACTTGTGTTTCATCAAGTAAATATTCTCAGTATCTACTCAAATCATCTGTGAAGTAAGAACATAATGATATCCACTACGTGCCTCAGCACTCATTGGACTGCACACATCAAATGTATTACTTCCAACAAGTTGCTCTCTTGTTCTATCTTACTAAAAAACGAGGCCTTTCAGTCATCTTGCCCATGTGGTATGATTTGCATGTCTCAAGTGATTCAAAATCAAGTGAGTCCGAATGATCCATCTGTATGGACTTTCTTCATGCATATATACTAATAGACATGGTTCGCATGTCTCAATCTTTTCAAAACGAGTGAGTCCAAAGATCCATCAACATGGAGCTTCTTCATGCGTTTTATACCAATATGACTCAAGTGGCAGTGCCACAAGTATGTCGTACTATCATTACTATCTTATATCTTTTGGCATGAACATGTGTATCACTACGATCGAGATTCAATAAACCATTCATTTTAGGTGCAAGACCATTGAAGGTATTATTCAAATAGACAGAGTAACCATTATTCTCCTTTAATGAATAACCGTATTGCTATAAACATAATCCAATCATGTCTATGCTTAACGCAAACACCAAATAACAATTATTCAGGTTTAACCCCAATCTCGATGGTAGAGGGAGCATGCGATGCTTGATCACATCAACCTTGGAAACACATATCGTCATCTCACCTTTAGCTAGTCTCCGTTTATTCCGCAGCTTTTATTTCGAGTTACTAACACTTAGCAACCGAACCGGTATCTAATACCCTGGTGCTACTAGGAGTACTAGTAAAGTACACATTAATATAATGTATATCCAATATACTTCTGTCGACCTTGCCAGCCTTCTCATCTACGAAGTATCTAGGGTAGTTCTGCTTCAGTGACCATTCCCCTCATTTCAGAAGCACTTAGTCTCGGGTTTGGGTTCAACCTTGGGTTTCTTCACTAGAGCAGCAACTGATTTGCCGTTTCATGAAGTATCCCTTTTTGCCCTTGCCCTTCTAGAAACTAGTGGTTTTACTAACCATCAACAATTGATGCTCCTACTTGATTTCTACTTTCGCGGTGTCAAACATCGCGAGTTGCTCAAGGATCATCATGTCTATCCCTGATATGTTATAGTTCATCACGAAGCTCTAATAGCTTGGTGGCAGTGACTATGGAGAACCATCACTATCTCATCTGGAAGATTAACTCCCACTCGATTCAAGTGATTGTAGTACTCAGACAATCTGAGCACATGCTCAACGATTGAGCTTTTCTCCCTTAGTTTGCAGGCTTAAGAAACTTGTCAGAGGTCTCATACCTCTTGACGTGGGCACTAGTCTGAAATCCCAATTTGAGTCTTTGGAACATCCCATATGTTCTGCGATGTTTCAAAACCGTCTTTGGTGCCACAATTTTAAAACGTTCAACATTACGCACTGAACTATCACGTAGTCATCAAAACGTGTATGTCAGATGTTCGCAACATCCACAAACGACGCTCGAGGTTCAGCACACCGAGCGATGCATTAAGGACATAAGCCTTCTGTGCAGCAATGAGGACAATCCTCAGTTTATGGACCCAGTCCGCATAATTGCTACTATCAACTTTCAACTAAATTTTCTCTAGGAACATATCTTAGTAGAACTAAAGCGTAAGCTATGACATTATTTGCAAAGACCTTTTGACTATGTTCAGGATAATTAAGTTAATCTGATTATTTAATGAACTCCCACTTAGATAGACATCCCTCTAGTCATCTAAGTGATACATGATCCGAATTGACTAGGCCGTGTCCGATCATCACGTGAGACGGACTAGTCATCATCGGTGAACATCTCCATGTTGATCGTATGTACTATACGACTCATGTTCGACCTTTCGGTCTCTTGTGTTCCGAGGCCATGTCTGTACATGCTAGGCTCGTCAAGTCAACCTAAGTGTTTTGCTTGTGTTCCGAGGCCATGTCTGTACATGCTAGACTCGTCAACACCCGTTGTATGCGAACGTTAGAATCTATCACACCCGATCATCACGTGGTGCTTCGAAACAACGAACCTTCGCAACGGTGCACAGTTAGGGGGAACACATCTCTTGAAATTTTAGTGAGGGATCATCTTATTTATGCTACCGTCGTTCTAAGCAAATAAGATGTAAACATGACAAACATCACATGCAAATCATAAAGTGACATGATATGGCCAATATCATCTTGCGCCTTTTGATCTCCATCTTTGAGGCGCGGCATGATCACCTTCGTCACTGGCATGACACCATGATCTCCATCATCGTGTCTTCATGAAGTTGTCTCGCCAACTATTACTTATACTACTATGGCTAACGATTAGCAATAAAATAAAGTAATTACATGGCGTTTTTCATTGACACGCAGGTCATTCAATAAATTAAGACAACTCCTATGGCTCCTGCCGGTTGTCATACTCATCGACATGCAAGTCGTGATTCCTATGACAAGAACATGATCAATCTCATACATCACATATATCATTCATCACATCCTTTTGGCCATATCACATCACATAGCATACCCTGCAAAAACAAGTTAGACGTCCTCTAATAGTTGTTGCATGTTTTACGTGGCTGCTATGGGTTTCTAGCAAGAACGTTTCTTACCTACGCAAAAGCCACAATGGTGATATGCCAATTGCTATTTACCCTTCATAAGGACCCTTTTCATCGAATCCGATCCGACTAAAGTGGGAGAGACAGACACCCGCTAGCCACCTTATGCATCAAGTGCATGTCAGTCGGTGGAACCTGTCTCACGTAAGAGTACGTGTAAGGTCGGTCCGGGCCGCTTCATCCCACAATGCCATCGAATCAAGATAAGACTAGTAACGGTAAGCAAATTGAACAAATCGTCGCCCACAACTACTTTGTGTTCTACTCGTGCATAGAATCTACGCATAAACCTGGCTCATGATGCCACTGTAGGGGAACGTAGCAGAAATTCAAAATTTTCCTACGTGTCACCAAGATCAATCTAGGAGATGCTAGCAACGAGAGGGGAGGAGTGCATCTACATACCCTTGTAGATCGCGAGCGGAAGCGTTCAAGAGAACGGGGTTGATGGAGTCGTACCCGTCGTGATCCAAATCACCGATGATCCTAGCGCCGAACGGACGGCACCTCCGCGTTCAACACATGTACGGAGCGGGGACGTCTCCTCATTCTTGATCCAGCAAGGGGGAAGGAGAAGTTGATGGAGATCCAGCAGCACGACGGCGTGGTTGTAGAAGTAACGGGATCCCGGCAGGGCTTCGCCAAGCGCAAGCGGGGAGGAAGAGGTGTCACGGGAGGGAGGGAGGCGCCAGGGCTTGGGGTGCTACTCCCATGCGCCTCCCCACTATATATAGGGGTGGAGGGGGCTGGTTTCTTGCCCTCCAAGTCCATTGGGGTGTTGGCAAAGGTGGGGGAAAGAAATCCCATCATTTCCCTTCCCCACCGATTGTTATCCCCCTTTTTTAGGGATCTTGATCTTATCCCTTCGGGATATGATCTTATTCCTTCTAAGGTGGGATCTTGGTGCGCCTTGACCAGGGGTGTGGGGCCTTGCCCCCACTACCCACGTTCATGTGGGTCCCCCCATGCAGGTGGGCCCCACTTCGGAACCTTCTAGAACCTTCCCGGTACAATACCGAAAAATCTCGAACATTTTCCGGTGGCCAAAATAGGACTTCCCATATATAAATCTTTACCTCCGGACCATTCCGGAACTCCTCGTGACGTCCGGGATCTCATCCGGGACTCCGAACGACTTTCGGATTTCCGCATACTAATATCTCTAGAACCCTAGCGTCACCGAACCTTAAGTGTGTAGACCCTACGGGTTCGGGAGACATGCAGACATGACCGAGACGACTCTCCGATCAAAAACCAACAACGGGATCTGGATACCCATGTTGGCTCCCACATGTTCCACGATGATCTCATCGGATGAACCACGATGTCGAGGATTCAATAAATCCCGTATACAATTCCCTTTGTCAATCGGTACGTTACTTGCCCGAGATTCGATCGTCGGTATCCCAATGAAGAATTTAACCTACATGAAGATTCCCTGTGTGGGATGAGCACAAACAGGAAGAATTTAACCTACATGAAGCAAATATGCCCTAGAGGCAATAATAAAGTATTATATATTTCCTTATATCATGATAAATGTTTATTATTCATGCTAGAATTGTATTAACCGGAAACATAATACATGTGTGAATACATAGACACACAGAGTGTCACTAGTATGCCTCTACTTGACTAGCTCGTTAATCAAAGATGGTTATGTATCCTAGCCATAGACATAAGTTGTCATTTGATTAACGAGATCACCTCATTAGGAGAATGACGTGATTGACTTGACCCATTCCGTTAGCTTAGCACTCGATCGTTTAGTATGTTGCTATTGCTTTCTTCATGACTTATACATGTTCCTATGACTATGAGATTATGCAACTCCTGTTTACCGGAGGAACACTTTTTGTGCTACCAAATGTCACAACGTAAATGGGTGATTATAAAGGTGCTCTACAGGTGTCTCCAAAGGTACTTGTTGGGTTGGCGTATTTCGAGATTAGGATTTGTCACTCCAATTGTCGGAGAGGTATCTCTGGGCCCACTCGGTAATGCACATCACTATAAGCCTTGCAAGCATTGTGACTAATGAGTTAGTTGCGGGATGATGTGTTACGGAACGAGTAAAGAGACTTGCCGGTAACGAGATTGAACTAGGTATCGAGATACCGACGATCAAATCTCGGGCAAGTAACATACCGGTGACAAAGGGAACAACGTATGTTGTTATGCGGTCTGACCGATAAAGATCTTCGTAGAATATGTGGGAGCCAATATGGGCATCCAGGTCCCGCTATTGGTTATTGACCGGAGACGTGTCTCGGTCATGTCTACATAGTTCTCGAACCCGTAGGGTCCGCACGCTTAACGTTACGATGACAGTTTTATTGAGTTTTGATGTACCGAAGGAGTTCGGAGTCCCGGATGAGATCGGGGATATGACGAGGAGTCTCGAAATGGTCGAGACGTAAAAATCGATATATTGGACGACTATATTCGGACTTCGGAAAGGTTCCGAGTGATTCGGGTATTTTTCGGAGTACCGGAGAGTTACGGGAATTCGTATTGGGCCTTAATGGGCCATACGGGAAAGGAGAGAAAGGCCTCAAAAGGTGGCCGCACCCCTCCCCATGGTCTGGTCCGAATTGGACTAGGGAAGGGGGGCGCACCCTTCCTTCTTTCTCCTTCCCCCTTCCCTTCTCCTACTCCCACAAGGAAAGGAGGAGTCCTACTCCCGGTGGGAGTAGGACTCCCCCCTATGGCGCGCCTCTCCCCTTGGCCGGCTGCCTCCCCCTTGCTCCTTTATATACGGGGGCAGGGGGGCACCCCAGAGACACAACAATTGATCCTTGAGATCTCTTAGCCGTGTGCGGTGCCCCCCTCCACCATATTACACCTCGATAATACCGTTGCGGAGCTTAGGCGAAGCCCTGCGTCGGTGGAACATCATCATCGTCACCACGCCGTCGTGCTGACGAAACTCTCCCTCAACACTCGGCTGGATCGGAGTTCGAGGGACGTCATCGAGCTGAACGTGTGTAGAACTCGGAGGTGCCGTGCGTTCGGTACTTGATCGGTCGGATCGTGAAGACGTACGACTACATCAACCGCGTTGTGATAACGCTTCCGCTGTCGGTCTACGAGGGTACGTGGACAACACTCTCCCCTCTCGTTGCTATGCATCACCATGATCTTGCGTGTGCGTAGGAATTTTTTTGAAATTACTACGTTCCCCAACAGTGGTATCAGAGCCTGGTTTTATGCGTTGATGCTATGCACGAGTAGAACACAAGTGAGTTGTGGGCGATATAAGTCATACTGCTTACCAGCATGTCATACTTTGGTTCAGCGGTATTGTGAGATGAAGCGGCCCGGACCGACATTACGCGTACGCTTACGCGAGACTGGTTTCACCGTTGCGAGCACTCGTTGCTTAAAGGTGACTGGCGGGTGTCTGTCTCTCTCACTTTAGTTGAACCGAGTGTGGCTACGCCCGGTCCTTGCGAAGGTTAAAACAGCACCAACTTGACAAACTATCGTTGTGGTTTTGATGCGTAGGTAAGAACGGTTCTTGCTAAGCCCGTAGCAGCCACGTAAAACATGCAACAACAAAGTAGAGGACGTCTAACTTGTTTTTGCAGGGCATGTTGTGATGTGATATGGTCAAGACATGATGTGATATAATGTGTTGTATGAGATGATCATGTTTTGTAACCGAGTTATCGGCAACTGGCAGGAGCCATATGGTTGTCGCTTTATTGTATGAGATGCAATCGCCATGTAATAGTTTTACTTTATCACTAAGCGGTAGCGATAGTCGTAAAAGCAATAAGTTGGCGAGACGACAACGATACTACGATGGAGATCAAGGTGTCGAGCCGGTGACGATGGTGATCATGACGGTGCTTCGGAGATGGAGATCACGAGCACGGTGCTTCGGAGATGGAGATCACAAGCACAAGATGATGATGGCCATATCATATCACTTATATTGATTGCATGTGATGTTAATCCTTTATGCATCTTATCTTGCTTTGATTGACGGTAGCATTATAAGATGATCTCTCACTAAAATTTCAAGATAAAAGTGTTCTCCCTGAGTATGCACCGTTGCAAAAGTTCTTCGTGCTGGGACACCATGTGATGATCGGGTGTGATAAGCTCTACGTTCAAATACAACGGGTGCAAAACAGTTGCACACGCGGAATACTCAGGTTAAACTTGACGAGCCTAGCATATGTACAGATATGGCCTCGGAACACAGAGACCGAAAGGTCGAGCGTGAATCATATAGTAGATATGATCAACATAGTGATGTTCACCATTGAAACTACTCCATCTCACGTGATGATCGGACATGGTTTAGTTGCTTTGGATCACGTAATCACTTAGATGATTAGAGAGATGTCTATCTAAGTGGGAGTTCTTAAGTAATATGATTAATTGAACTTAAATTTATCATGAACTTAGTCCTGATAGTATTTTGCAAATTATGTTGTAGATCAATAGCTCGCGTTGTTGCTTCCCTGTGTTTATTTTTGATATGTTCCTAGAGAAAAATTATGTTGAAAGATGTTAGTAGCAAAGATGCGGATTGGATCCGTGATCTGAGGATTATCCTCATTGCTGCACAGAAAAATTATGTCCTTGATGCACCGCTAGGTGACAGACCTATTGCAGGAGCAGATGCAGACGTTATGAACGTTTGGCTAGCTCAATATGATGACTACTTGATAGTTTAGTGCACCATGCTTAACGGCTTAGAATCGGGACTTCAAAGACGTTTTGAACGTCATGGACCATATGAGATGTTCCAGGAGTTGAAGTTAATATTTCAAGCAAATACCCGAGTTGAGAGATATGAAATCTCCAACAAGTTCTATAGCAAAAAGATGGAGGAGAATCGCTCAACTAGTGAGCATGTGCTCAGATTGTCTGGGTACTACAATCGCTTGAATCAAGTGGGAGTTTATCTTCCAGATAAAATAGTGATTGACAGAATTCTCTAGTCACCATCACCAAGTTAGTAGAACTTCGTGATGAACTATGGTATGCAAGGGATGACGAAAGTAATTCCCGAGCTCTTCGTGATGCTGAAATCGACGAAGGTAGAAATCAAGAAAAACATCAAGTGTTGATGGTTGACGAGACCACTTCAAGTGTTGAAAGGGAAGAAGGGGAACTTCAAAAAGAACGGCAAGCAAGTTGCTGCTCAAATGAAGAAGCCTAAGTCTGGTCCTAAGCCTGAGACTAAGTGCTTCTACTGCAAAGGGACTGGTCACTGGAAGCGGAACTACCCCAACTATTTGGTGGATAAGAAGGATGGCAAAGTGAACAAAGGTATATTTGATATACAGATTATTGATGTGTACTTTACTAGTGTTTATAGCAACCCCTCGGTAGTTCATACTGGTTCAGTTGCTAAGAGTAGTAACTTGAAACGGGAGTTGCAGAATAAACAGAGACTAGTAAAAGTGAACAAAGGTATATTTGATATACAGATTATTGATGTGTACTTTACTAGTGTTTATAGCAACCCCTCGGTAATTGATACTGGTTCAGTTGCTAAAGAGTAGTAACTCAAAAACGGGAGTTGCAGAATAAACAGAGACTAGTAAAAGGCGAGGTGACGATGTGTGTTGGAAGTAGTTCCAAGATTGATATGATCATCATCGCACACTCCCTGTACTTTCGGGATTAGTGTTGAAACTAAATAAGTGTTATTTGGTGTTTGCGTTGAGCATGAATATGATTTGATCATGTTTATTGCAATACGGTTATTCATTTAAGTTAGAGAACAATTGTTGTTCTGTTTACATGAATAAAACCTTTATGGTCATACACACCAACGAAAATGGTTTGTTGGATCTCGATCGTAGTGATACACATATTCATAATATTGAAGCCAAAAGATGCAAAGTTAATAATGATAGTGCAACTTATTTGTGGTACTGCCGTTTAGGTCATATTGGTGTAAAGCGCATGAAGAAACTTCATACTGATGGGATTTTGGAATCATTGATTATGAATCACTTGATGCTTGCGAACCGTGCCTCATGGGCAAGATGACTGAAACGCCGTTCTCCGGAACTATGGAGAGAGCAACAGATTTGTTGGAAATCATACATACAGATGTATGTGGTCCGATGAATATTGAGGCTCGTAGCAGGTATCATTATTTTCTGACCTTCACAGATGATTTGAGCAGATATGGGTATATCTACTTGATGAAACACAAAGTCTGAAACATTTAAAAAGTTCAAAGAATTTCATAGTGAAGTGGAGAATCATCATAACAAGAAAATAAAAGTTTCTACGATATGATCGCAGAGGTAAAAAAAATTGAGTTACGAGTTTGGCCTTCAGTTAAAACAATGTGAAATAGTTTCACTACTCACCCCACCTGGAACACCACAGTGTAATGGTGTGTCCGAACGTCATAACCTTACTTTATTGGATATAGTGCAATCTATGATGTCTCTTACCAATTTACCACTATCGTTTTGGGGTTATGCATTAGAGACGGCTGCATTCACGTTAAATAGGGCACCATCAAAATCCGTTGAGACGACGCCTTATGAACTGTGGTTTAGCAAGAAACCAAAGTTGTCGTTTCTTAAAGTTTGGGGTTGCGATGCTTATGTGAAAAAGTTTCATCCTGATAAGCTCAAACCCAAATCGGAGAAATGTGTCTTCATAGGATACCCAAAGGAGACTGTTGGGTATACCTTCTATCACAGATCCGAAGGCAAAACTTTTGTTGCTAAATTCGGAAATTTTCTAGAGAGGGAGTTTCTCTCGAAAGAAGTGAGTGGGAGGAAAGTAGAACTTGATGAGGTAACTATACCTGCTCCCTTATTGGAAAGTAGTTCATCACAGAAACCAGTTTCTGAGACACCTACACCAATCAGTGAGGAAGTTAATGATGATGATCATGAAATTTCAGATCAAGTTATTACTGAACCTCGTAGATCAACCAGAGTAAGATCCGCACCAGAGTGGTACGGTAATCCTGTTCTGGAGGTTATGTTACTAGACCATGACGAACCTACGAACTATGAAGAAGCGATGGTGAGCCCAGATTCCGCAAAATGGCTTGAGGCCATGAAATCTGAGATGAGATCCATGTATGAGAACAAAGTATGGACTTTGATTAACTTGCCCAATGGTCGGCGAGCCATTGAGATTAAATGGATCTTCAAGAGGAAGACGGACGCTGATAGTAGTGTCACTATCTACAAAGCTAGAATTGTCGCAAAAAGGTTTTCGACAAGTTCAAGATGTTGACTACGATGAGAGTTTCTCACTCGTATCTATGCTTAAGTCTGTCCGAATCATGTTAGCAATTGCCGCATTTTATGAAATCTGGCAAAGGGATAAACAAAACTGCATTCCTTAATGGATTTATTAAAGAAGAGTTGTATATGATGCAACCAGAAGGTTTTGTCAATCCTAAAAGTGCTAACAAAATATGCAAGCTCCAGCGATCCATCTATGGACTGGTGCAAGCATCTTAGAGTTGGAATATACGCTTTGATAAGTTGATCAAAGGATATAGTTTTATACAGACTTGCGATGAAGCCTGTATTTACAAGAAAGTGAGTGGGAGCACTACAACATTTCTGATAAGTATATGTGAATGACATATTGTTGATCGGAAATAATGTAGAATTATTCTGCAAAGCATAAAGGAGTGTTTGAAAGGAGTTTTTCAAAGAAAGACCTCGGTGAAGCTGCTTACATATTGAGCATCAAGATCTATAGAGATAGATGAAGACGCTTGATAAGTTTTTCCAATGAGTACATACCTTAACAAGATTTTGAAGTAGTTCAAAATAGAACAGTCAAAGAAAGAGTTCTTGCCTGTGTTACAAGGTGTGAAATTGAGTAAGACTCAAAGCCCGACCACGGCAGAAGATAGAAAGAGAGTGAAAGTCATTCCCTATGCCTCGGCCATAGGTTCTATAAAGTATGCCATGATGTGTACCAGATCTATTGTATACCCTACACTGATTTGGCAAGGGAGTACAATAGTGATCTAGGAGTAGATCACTGGACAGCGGTCAAAATTATCCTTAGTGGAATAAGGATATGTTTCTCGATTATGGAAGTGACAAAAGGTTCGTCGTAAAGGGTTACGTCGATGCAAGTTTTGACACTAATCTAGATGACTCTAAGTCTCGGTCTAGATACATATTGAAAGTGGGAGCAATTAGCTAGAGTAGCTCCGAGCAGAGCATTGTAGACATAGAAATTTGCAAAATACTTACGGATCTGAATGTGACAGACCCGTTGACTAAAATTATCTCACAATCAAAACATGATCACACCTTAGTACTCTTTGGGTGTTAATCACATAGCGATGTGAACTAGATTATTGACTCTAGTAAACCCTTTGAGTGTTGGTCACATAGAGATGTGAACTATGGGTGTTAATCACATGGTGATGTGAATTATTGATGTTAAATCACATGGCGATGTGAACTAGATTATTGACTCTAGTGCAAGTGGGAGACTGAAGGAAATATGCCCTAGAGGCAATAATAAAGTATTATATATTTCCTTATATCATGATAAATGTTTATTATTCATGCTAGAATTGTATTAACCGGAAACATAATACATGTGTGAATACATAGACAAACAGAGTGTCACTAGTATGCCTCTACTTGACTAGCTCGTTAATCAAAGATGGTTATGTTTCCTAGCCATAGACATAAGTTGTCATTTGATTAACGAGATCACCTCATTAGGAGAATGACGTGATTGACTTGACCCATTCCGTTAGCTTAGCACTCGATCGTTTAGTATGTTGCTATTGCTTTCTTCATGACTTATACATGTTCCTATGACTATGAGATTATGCAACTCCCGTTTACCGGAGGAACACTTTGTGTGCTACCAAATGTCACAACGTAAATGGGTGATTATAAAGGTGCTCTACAGGTGTCTCCAAAGGTACTTGTTGGGTTGGCGTATTTCGAGATTAGGATTTGTCACTCCAATTGTCGGAGAGGTATCTCTGGGCCCACTCGGTAATGCACATCACTATAAGCCTTGCAAGCATTGTGACTAATGAGTTAGTTGCGGGATGATGTGTTACGGAACGAGTAAAGAGACTTGCCGGTAACGAGATTGAACTAGGTATCGAGATACCGACGATCAAATCTCGGGCAAGTAACATACCGGTGACAAAGGGAACAACGTATGTTGTTATGCGGTCTGAGCGATAAAGATCTTCGTAGAATATGTGGGAGCCAATATGGGCATCCAGGTCCCGCTATTGGTTATTGACCGGAGACGTGTCTCGGTCATGTCTACATAGTTCTCGAACCCGTAGGGTCCGCACGCTTAACGTTGCGATGACAGTTTTATTGAGTTTTGATGTACCGAAGGAGTTTGGAGTCCCGGATGAGATCGGGGATATGACGAGGAGTCTCTAAATGATCGAGACGTAAAAATCGATATATTGGACGACTATATTCGGACTTCGGAAAGGTTCCGAGTGATTCGGGTATTTTCGGAGTACCGGAGAGTTACGGGAATTCGTATTGGGCCTTAATGGGCCATACGGGAAAGGAGAGAAAGGCCTCAAAAGGTGGCCGCACCCCTCCCCATGGTCTGGTCCGAATTGGACTAGGGAAGGGGGGCGCACCCTTCCTTCTTTCTCCTTCCCCCTTCCCTCCTCCTACTCCCACAAGGAAAGGAGGAGTCCTACTCCCGGTGGGAGTAGGACTCCCCCCTATGGCGCGCCTCTCCCCTTGGCCGGCTGCCTCCCCCTTGCTCCTTTATATACGGGGGCAGGGGGGCACCCCAGAGACACAACAATTGATCCTTGAGATCTCTTAGCCGTGTGCGGTGCCCCCTCCACCATATTACACCTCGATAATACCGTTGCGGAGCTTAGGCGAAGCCCTACGTCGGTGGAACATCATCATCGTCACCACGCCGTCGTGCTGACGAAACTCTCCCTCAACACTCGGCTGGATCGGAGTTCGAGGGACGTCATCGAGCTGAACGTGTGTAGAACTCGGAGGTGCCGTGCGTTCGGTACTTGATCGGTCGGATCGTGAAGACGTACGACTACATCAACCGCGTTGTGATAACGCTTCCGCTGTCGGTCTACGAGGGTACATGGACAACACTCTCCCCTCTCGTTGCTATGCATCACCATGATCTTGCGTGTGCGTAGGAATTTTTTTTGAAATTACTATGTTCCCCAACACTACATGCATTGCTGTTTGTGACCATCATTGATTGGCCTTCTCTTAGTAACCTTTCAGGACAAACAAACAAGGGATACCGTGCATGCACGCACTGTTTGGATGATACCGATAGTATATATTTGGATAATTGTAGGAAGAATGTGTACTTGGGACATCATCGATTACTTCCGAGCAGGTGATACGTCCATTTTGCATCATACTTTCATATCGATATTTATTGCATTATGGGTTGTTATTACACATTATGTCACAATACTTATGCCTTTTCTCTCTTATTTTACAAGGTTTACATGAAGAGGGAGAATGCCGGCAGCTGGAAGTCTGGGCTGGAAAAGGAGCAAATATTAGAGACCTATTTTGCACAACTCCAAAAGTCCTGAAACTCCACGAAAGTCAGTTTTGGAATATATAAAAAATATTAGGCGAAGAAAGCACCAGAGGGGGGCCACCCACCGTCCACAAGGGTGGGGGCGCGCCCTACCCCCCTGGGAGCGTCCCCTGCCTCGTGGCCCCCTGGCAGGCCTCCGGTGCCCATCTTTTGCTATATGAAGTCTTCCGCCCTAGAAAATATAAGAAGGAAGCTTTTGGGGCGAAGCGCCGCCGTCTCGAGGCGGAACCTGGCAAAACCAATCTAGGGCTCCGGCGGAGCTGTTCTGCCGGGGAAACATCCCTCCGGGAGGGGGAAATCATCACCATCGTCATCACCATCGATCCTCTCATCGGGAGGGGGTCAATCTCCATCAACATCTTCACTAGCACCATCTCCTCTCAGACCCTAGTTCATCTCTTGTATCCAATCTTTGTCTCAAAACCTCAGATTGGTACCTGAGGGTTGCTAGTAGTGTTGAGTACTCCTTGTAGTTGATGCTAGTTGGTTTATTTGGTGGAAGATCAAATGTTCAGATCCTTTATGCATATTAATACACCTCTGATTATGAACATGAATATGATTTGTGAGTACTTACGTTTGTTCCTGAGGACATGGGAGAAGTCTTGCTATAAGTAGTCATGTGAATTTGGTATTCGTTCGATATTTTGATGAGATGTATGTTGTCTTTCCTCTAGTGGTGTTATGTGAACATTGACTACATGACACTTCACCATTGTTTGGGCCTAGGGGAAGGCATTGGGAAGTAATAAGTAGATGATGGGTTGCTAGGGTGACAGAAGCTTAAACCCTAGTTTATGCGTTGCTTCGTAAGGGGCTGATTTGGATCCATATGTTTCATGCTATGGTTAGGTTTACCTTAATTCTTCTTTCGTAGTTGCGGATGCTTGCGAGAGGGGTTAATAATAAGTGGGATGCTTGTCCAAGGAAGGGTAGTACCCAAGCACCGGTCCACCCACATATCAAATTATCAAAGTAACGAACGCGAATCATATGAGCGTGATGAAAACTAGCTTGACGATAATTCCCATGTGTCCTCGGGAGCGCTTTCCTTTATATAAGAGTTTGTCCAGGCTTGTCCTTTGCTACAAAAAGGATTGGGCCACCTTGCTGCACCTTATTTAGTTTTATTACTTGTTACCCGTTACAAATTACCTTATCACAAAACTATCTGTTACCGATAATTTCAGTGCTTGCAGAGAATACCTTGCTAAAAACCGCTTGTCATTTCCTTCCGCTCCTCATTGGGTTCGACACTCGTACTTATCGAAAGGACTAAGATAGATGCCCTATACTTGTGGGTCATCAAGACTCTTTTCTGGCGCCGTTGCCGGGGAGTGAAGCGCCTTTGGTAAGTGGAATTTGATAAGGAAAAATTTATATACTGTGCTGAAATTTACTGTCACTTGTTACTATGGAAAATAATCCTTTGAGGGGCTTGTTCGGGGTATCTTCACCCCGACCAGTAGAGCAAAGAGTTGATCCTCAACCTGCTGAACCTACTGAAAATGTTTACTTTGAAATTCCTTCGGGTATGATAGAGAAACTGCTAGCTAATCCTTTTACAGGAGATGGAACATTGCATCCCGATTTGCACGTAATCTACGTGGATGAAGTTTGTGGATTATTTAAGCTTGCAGGTATGCCCGAGGATATTATCAAGAAGAAGGTCTTCCCTTTATCTTTGAAGGTAAAGGCATTGACATGGTTTAGGCTACGCGATGATATTGAATCATGGAACTACAACCGATTGAAATTAGAATTTCATCAGAAGTTTTATCCTATGCATCTAGTTCATCATGATTGTAATTATATATATAATTTTTGGCCTCTCGAAGGAAAAAGTATCGCTCAAGCTTGGGGGAGGCTTAAGTCAATGTTATATTCATGCCCCAATCATGAGCTCTCAAGAGAAATTATTATTCAAAAATTTTATGCTCGCCTTTCTCTCAGTAATCACTCCATGCTCGATACTTCTCGACTGGTTCTTTTATGATGAAGACTATTGAATTCAGATGGGATTTATTGGAAAGAATTAAACGCAACTCTGAAGATTGGGAACTCGACGAAGGTAAGGAGTCAGGTATAACACCTAAGTTTGATTGTGTTAAATCTTTTGTGGATACCGATGTTTTCCGTGAATTTAGCACTAAATATGGACTTGACTCTGAGATAGTAGCTTCTTCTGTGAATCATTTGCTACTCATGTTGATCTTCCTAAGGAGAAGTGGTTTGAATATGATCCTCCCATTGAAGTAAAAGTAGTTGAACCTATTAAAGTTGAAGAAAAGACTATCACTTATAATGTTGATCCTACTGTTCCTACCGCTTATATTGAGAAACCACCTTTCCCTGTTAGAATAAAGGATCATGCTAAAGCTTCAACTGTGGTCAACAAAAGTAATATTAGAACACCCAAACCCTCTGAGCAAATTAAAGTTGAACCTAGTATTGCTATGGTTAAAGATCTCTTGGTTGATAATATTGATGGGCATGTTATTTACTTCTGTGATGAAGCTCCTAGAATCGCTAAACCTGATACTAAAGATAAACATCGACCCGTTGTTGGCAAGCCTGTTGTTTCGGTTAAAATAGGAGATCACTGTTATCATGGCTTATGTGATATGGGTGCTAGTGACAGTGCAATACCTTATACCTTATATAAAGAAATTATGCATGATATTGCACCTGCTGAGATAGAAGATATTGATGTTATTATTAAGCTTGCCAATAGAGATACTATCTCACCGGTTGGGATTGTTAGATATGTTGAAGTCTTGTGTGGGAAAATTAAATATCCTACTGATTTTCTTGTTCTTGCTTCCCCACAAGATAACTTTTGTCCCATTATATTTGGTAGACTCTTCTTGAATACTGTTAATGCTCAGATAGACTGCAAAAAGGATATTGTTTCTGTTGGTTTAGGGGATATGTCTCATGATTTTAATTTTGCTAAATTTCGTAGACAACCCCATGATAAAGAATTGCCTAGTAAAGATGAAATTATTGGTCTTGCTTCTATTGCCGTGCCTCCTAATGATCCTTTAGAACAATATTTGTTAGACCATGAAAATGATATGTTTATGAATGAAAGAAGGGAAATAGATGAAGTATTCTTTAAATAGGGACCTATTTTGAAACACAACTTGCTTGTTGAAATTGTAGGGGATCCTCCTCCACCCAAGGGTGATCCCGTGTTTGAGCTTAAACCATTACCTGATACTCTTAAATATGCTTATCTTGATGAAAAGAAGATATACCTGTTATTATTATTGCTAACCTTTCAGAGCAGGAAAAAGAGAAATTATTGAAAACTCTGAAGAAGCACCGTGCTGCTATTGGATATACTCTGGATGATCTTAAGGGCATTAGTCCCACTCTATGCCAGCACAAAATAAAATTGGAGAAAGACGCTAAACCGGTTGTTGATCACCAACGACGGTTAAGTCCTAAGATGAAAGAAGTGGTAAGAAATGAAATACTAAAGCTTCTGGAGGCAGGTATAATTTATCCCGTTGCTGATAGTCAGTGGGTAAGTCATGTCCATTGTGTCCCTAAGAAGGGAGGCATTACTGTTGTTCCTAATGATAAAGATGAATTGATCCCACAAAGAATTGTTACAGGTTATAGAATGGTAATTGATTTCCGCAAATTGAATAAAGCTACTAGAAAAGATCATTACCCTTTACCTTTTATCGATCAAATGCTAGAAAGATTATCCAAACATACACATTTTTGCTTTCTAGACGTTTATTCTGGTTTCTCTCAAATACCTGTGTCAAAAGAGGATCAAGAAAAGACCACTTTTACTTGCCCTTTCAGTACCTTTGCTTATAGACGTATACGTTTTGGTTTATGCAATGCACCTGCTACCTTTCAAAGATGTATGACTGCTATATTCTCTGACTTTTGTGAGAAGATTGTTGAGGTTTTCATGGATGATTTCTCCTTTTATGGAACTTCTTTTGATGATTGCTTAAGCAACCTTGATCGAGTTTTGCAGAGATGTGAAGAAACTAATCTTGTCTTGAATTGGGAGAAGTGCCACTTTATGGTTAATGAAGGTATTGTCTTGGGACATAAAATTTCTGAAAGAGGTATTGAAGTTGATAAAGCTAAAGTTGATGCTATTGAGAAGATGCCGTGTCCTAAGGACATTAAAGGTATAAAAAGTTTCCTTGGTCATGCCGGTTTTTATAGGAGGTTCATTAAAGACTTCTCAAAAATTTCTAGGCCTCTGACTAATCTCTTACAAAAAGATGTTCCTTTTGTCTTTGATGATGATTGTGTAGCAGCATTTCAAATACTTAAGAAAGCCTTGATTTCAGCACCTATTGTTCAGCCACCTGATTGGAATTTACCATTTGAAATTATGTGTGATGCTAGTGATTATGCTGTAGGTGCTGCTCTAGGACAAAGAGTTGATAAAAAATTAAATGTTATCCAATATGCTAGTAAAACTCTAGACAGTGCCTAGAGAAATTGTGCTACTACTGAGAAAGAATTTTTAGCAGTTGTATTTGCTTGTGATAAGTTCAGACCTTATATTGTTGATTGTAAAGTAACTGTTCACACTGATCATGCTGCTATTAAATATCTTATGGAAAAGAAAGATGCTAAACCTAGACTTATTAGATGGGTTCTCCTACTACAAGAATTTGATTTGCATATTATTGATAGAAAGGGAGCTGAGAACCCCGTTGCAGACAACTTATCTAGGTTAGAGAATGTTCTTGATGACCCACTACCTATTGATGATAGCCTTCCTGATGAACAATTAGCTGTCATAAATGCTTCTCGTACTGCTCCATGGTATGCTGATTATGCCAATTACATTGTTGCTAAATTTATACCACCTAGTTTCACATACCAGCAAAGGAAAAGGTTTTTCTATGATTTAAGGCATTACTTCTGGGATGACCCACACCATTATAAAGAAGGAGTAGATGGTGTTATTAGACGTTGTGTACCTGAGCATGAACAGGAACAGATCCTACACAAGTGTCACTCCGAGGTTTATGGAGGACACCACGCTGGAGATAGAACTGCACATAAGGTATTGCAATCCGGTTTTTATTGGCCTACTCTTTTCAAGGACGCCCGTAAGTTTGTCTTGTCTTGCGATGAATGTCAAAGAATTGATAATATTAGTAGACGTCAAGAAATGCCTATGAACTATTCACTTGTTATTGAACCATTAGATGTTTGGGGTTTTGATTATATGGGACCGTTTCCTTCGTCTAATGGGTATACACATATTTTAGTTGCTGTTGATTACGTTACTAAGTGGGTAGAAGCGATTCCAACTAGTAGTGCTGATCATAACAGCTCTATTAACATGCTTAAAGAAGTTATTTTTCTGAGGTTTGGAGTTCCTAGATACCTAATGACTGATGGTGGTTCACATTTTATTCATGGTGCTTTTCGTAAAATGCTTGCTAAGTATGATGGTAATCATAGAATCGCATCTCCATACCACCCACAGTCTAGTGGTCAAGTAGAATTGAGTAATAGAGAGAATAAATTAATTTTGCAAAAGACTGTTAATAGATCTAGAAAGAATTGGTCCAAGAAACTTGATGATGCATTATGGGCGTATAGAACAGCATATAAAAATCCTATGGGTATGTCTCCATATAAAATGGTTTATGGAAAAGCATGTCACTTACCTCTCGAACTAGAACATAAGGCATATTGGGCCATTAAAGAGCTCAATTATGATTTAAAACTTGCCGGTGAGAAGATCCTATTTGACATTAGCTCACTTGATGAATGGAGAACTCAGGCCTATGAGAATGCCAAACAGTTTAAAGAAAAAGTTAAAAGATGGCATGACAAAAGGATAAAAAAGCGTGAGTTTAATGTAGGTGATTATGTTCTGCTATACAACTCTCGTTTAAGATTGTTTGCAGGAAAACTTCTCTCTAAATGGGAAGGCCCTTACGTTATCGAGGAGGTCTATCGTTCTGGTGCCATAAAAATCAACAACTTTGAAGGCACAAATCCAAAGGTGGTGAACGGTCAAAGAATCAAGCATTATATCTCAGGTAATCCCATAAATGTTGAAACTGTTATTGAGACCGTAACCCCGGAGGAATATATAAGGGACACTTTCCAGTACGTTTTAGACTCCGAAAAGGAATAGGTATGTGGTACGGTAAGTAAACCGACTCCAAAACCGTTCTAATGGAATTTTTTCTCCATTTTGGAATATTTAAGAAAATAGGAAAATAAGAAGTAGTCCGAAAGGGACACGAGGCATCCACGAGGGTGGAGGGCGCGCCCCCCTGCCTCGTGGGCACCTCGTGTGCCCTCCAGACTCCGTTTTCTTGCACGATACTTCTTTTGGTCGGTAAAAACTCATTATATATTCTCCCGAAGGTTTTGACCACGGTACCACGACACAATCCTCTGCTTTTGTTTCGAGCTGTTTTCCTGACAGATCTAGATCACCATGACATCTTCGAGCGCCCCCAAGGACAAATTCTTTGAGAAGGTCATCAACCCCTACCTGGCGAAGGTGCTGCAAGACCCTCAAACCATTGAGATGCATGATGGGGTGTTGCACATCCGCGATGTTGAGTGACCAAGGAGGACCGGAAGCGTGGAGACAAGACTCGAAGCAATGGAACAACAAGTTTTCAAGTGCCAAGGGATGATGGAACGTGGACTCGACGCCAACCACATGATGATCGCGGAGTTCACCAACAACTACAAGCTGGATGCCAAGAACATTGGTGTCGGTGTACAAAAGTAGGGGCTCTCCTTTTGACCCCTTTACTTGTGCACGGGCAGTCAGAGCCGCGCACCGCGGCCACACTTAGCAGGGCAGAGGAGGGAAGCCGGAGAGAACCCGAAGCACAAGGCAACCAAGACAACGCCAAGATCAGAAACACAAAGAGCAAGAGGGCAAGGTGGACCCCCCGGCAAGACCCTTGCTGGGGCAACTTGCCTGACGCCAACTGAGCGCACCTTCCTTGAGCCTGAGGGTTCCAACGCCCTCAACCACATTGGGACCAAGGCTTGGGAGGCGCCTCCGTGGTGGCCTGCAGATCTTTGTGTAGATCCTAAATACACAGGATCAGATGAGGACCAGAAGACGGCGACCCTCGGCGGGATCCTAGCCGAGGAAATCCACAAGACCCCCGGCAAGCACCTTGTCGGGGACGACTGCAATGCCACGGCAAGACCCTTGCTGGGCCCCCGGCAAGACCCTTGCCGAGGGCATCAGCGGGGCCACAGCTAGGCCTGCGCCTGCCAAGACACCACCGCCGTCCCCAAGCAGCCGCTAGCTCAACTAGCTGGGCAGGCACCTGCGTGGCGACGGGCGGCCTCTACACCGACTCAGCAAGCACCTGCGTGGTGGCATGCGACCCTTCGTGAAGGCTCCACCATCGCGCCAGCCCAGTAGCCAGCCAACATGGCGCAGCAACACCTCGTCAGCTCGGACGTGTGTCAAAGCCATGCGAGGCGGCGACAGCTGGGACGTGCTTCCTTGCCGTCCTCGATAAAGCGAGAGGGGCATGTCGGCAGCGCATTAAATGTGTTTGTCCGACGGTACCAGAGGATAGGCTTATGGACTATAGACCTTTCCACCTCCTGTGTGCCACTGTGGCAACCCCTTTTGCCTATAAAAGGAGGCCCGAGGTGACCAGGGGAAGGATTCGGATCTTTTGGGCTAGTTACACCCTGTAGCTAGCTCAAGAACACAAGAACACTCAAATACATCCACCAAAGCAGGACTAGGGTATTACGCATCTTCGCGGCCCGAACCTGGGTAAACGATCCGTGTGCTTCCTGTCAGACCCGCTCTTTG
This sequence comes from Triticum aestivum, assembly GCF_018294505.1. Classification (NCBI taxonomy): domain Eukaryota; kingdom Viridiplantae; phylum Streptophyta; class Magnoliopsida; order Poales; family Poaceae; genus Triticum; species Triticum aestivum. The sequence goes on from NC_057799.1 coordinate 83,226,869, forward strand.
CACAACCTCGCGCCCGCCAACCGTAGAAGGGATCCCAGTGATTCCATAGGTGTCGATTTCCCCCGACATCTTTGGCGCGCCAGGTAGGGGGCGCAGTTGTGGAAATCTGGTCCGATCGGAGCAGCAGCTTCATCGTGGCCGTCGTTCTAAGGAAGAAGATGACTAAGCTTGACGGCACCATCTGCAGATGCGGAGGACTCCCGTGCAGCGACGGAAAAGCTAAGTTGTGCGAAACTTTAAACAATTTCTTCTTATATATATGGTTATTGTCCTCGAACACTACAAAAAAATACACTTCTGTGATGATACGTGTTTGTCATAGTAGGTCACGTTTTCTGGCATGCATGTACATCCATGAAAAATTTATGACAGAATCAAGATAGTCATACCTGTGCCGTCGTAGAAGTGTTCCATGACATTACCAGAATTAACATCACGGAAGTGTCCACTTCCATGACGATAAATCGCGCGTCACAGAAGTGCTTTCGTCAAGGGTGACCGACACGTGGCATCCACCGTAACGGAATGCCGTTAAGCTATCGGGTCCGGTTTTGGATCCGATAACCCGTTAACAGCCCCGACCAGTGCGGATTTTCCACGTGTAAAATCATCATTGGCTGGAGGAAACACATGTCGGCTCACCGTTGGGACAGATGTCATCCACTCATTGGACCAAAAGCGCCTATGATACGTCGACACGTGGCACGGCCCAACAGAGGCCCATTCCTGTGAAAAGGCCGGCCCGTTTGACTTGGTCAAAAGGTGGCGGGCTGGCCCATGGAAAGCCTGTTATCGGTCTGTTCGCATGTATCCCATTTACAGCCCGCTAACCTAGGGCCCGTTTACGGCCTATCCGAATTAGGCCCAGTAGCGTCATCTGGGCCGTCCAATATAATTTCAGCTTGTTTTAAGTTCCAACCCATGTATGGCCCATGACGTCTTTCGGCCCATATGAGGACCTTTGTAACTCTTGGCCCATTAACGGCCCATGGTGAAACTGGCCCATAATGAACAGTGTATCACTTTATACCCATTAACGGCCCATTATTCCGTTGGGCCGTTTCCAGCTCATGTTATCTTTCGGCCTTCTCAGGGCCCATTTATTCTTGGGCTCATTTCCAGCATTCGGTTACTTACGGCCCGTTACTCCCATTTTCTGCTTGTGGGCCAAATTCAGCCCATGGTTACAGTCGGCCCGTTTGTGGCCCGTTAATACGTTGGGGCGTTTTCATAGCGTCATCAAATACGGCCTATTAACGACGGCCCGTTATGGTCGGCCCATGAACGGACGACTCCAACTCTAGCCTGTTTACGGCCATAATGTGGTCTGTTTTTGGCCCATGTTTGGCCAATCGATCATACGGCCCATCTAAGGCCCATTGATGATACGGCCCGTAGAAGGCCCATTGTTTCTACGGACTGTAGAAGGCCCATTGTTTCTACGGCCCGTAGGAAGCCCAGTGTCACCACAGTAAATATGTAGCCCATGGCCTATTAAAGGCGGGAAACTACTATACGTTTAGACCTACTAATGGCCCAAGATGATTATAGGCCCACGTTTTGGGTCATATCAGTAACGGGCCAGCCTGAAGACCGACAACACTGAGATCCACTGAACCTTCCGGCCTAAATTACAGCATACCGACCAAAGAATAAACCTAGACTATACAACAAAGAAATTACGGCATATTACATCCACTGGGAATCAAAGTTCGCTACCGGTGATAATAAAGCGCAACATGACCGCGGATTACATACACTGGGCATCAAAGGTCGCCACCAGTGCATATAAACGCGCCGATAAAAGAATATACGAAACTGAGAGCACTTCAGAAGGCACTAGACCTGGCAAGCTCGGGCCCCGCAAGCAGCCGAACAAGCTGATGAGACCTCAGTTGTGTCAACGATAGATGCTTCGTCCCTAGCTGTATGGCACCATAGTGCGCAAGGCAGTCCCCTGACATCTTTGACTTCAAGTCGGAGCTGAGCTGAAGCAAGCCTTTCCGCTTTAAGTTGAAACTGAAGAAGTCGAACTGATTGAGGCAGTGACTTCACAGAGGTTGTCTCACACCTGCTGGTGAGTAGCTTCAACTCACTGTCTTCATCAAGACAGGACCTTGGGGTAATCTCGTTGTCCTCAAGATGGTTTGGCTCACTATCTTTCCTAAAGTTCTGCCTGGTATAAGAGATACGACTCTGAAAGAGAAACAAGGAGACACATAACAGGTTTCACAATTATATAAGCAAATAAATGGATCTGTTCTGCATAAGGAACATGTTTTTACAACTACAATTTAAAACTGGTAGTTGTTGCAAACATCCAATCAGATGTAAACAGCAGTGGAGGAAATGATGCCTATCCAAATCTATACTAGAAACAAGTTTGAAGGCTTGCAAAGGATGAACTTACATTACATGTTAACACGGGCTGGACAAAGCCCTTCTCCATGTTGATGGAAAGATAATTCAATAAATTCCCCAAAGAAAATTCTTTATAAGCGTTGCCATTATTCTACATTTTGCAAAGAGTAAATATAGATCAAATAATATTGGAAGAAATAGAGGATAATGAAGCTCAGGTGCAGACTGGTGATACATAATCAAATAGCAATTAATTAAGTAAAGTGTTACAAGGCAAAAGGTACTGACAAGAGGAATGCAGACATCAACATGTGCAGTGGCATTGGCTTTATTCAACATTTTGGTAAGAGTAAATGTAGATATGATAATTTGGAGAAAGTGGAGGGCAGGGCAGATAAGATGCAGAGTAATGCTAGACAATCAACTATCTCGCGATGCATGTACAGTAATACCACCACCGTCCGTTATTAGTTGTCGCTCAATGGATGTATCTAGAACTATTAAGTTCTAAATACATCCAATTGATCAACAATTAATTCGATACAGAGGGAGTACATGAAAACATGTACTTACATGAGCAATCCAAAACTTCATAACCATTGTGTTAATTCTACATTTATCTAAGAGTAAATATAGATCTTATAATTTCAAGCAAAGGGAGGATAGAGAAGCGAACATTTACAGTGATGCTACATCATCAAACAGCAATGAGTGTAAGTATGCTGACAAAGGGCAAGAGGTACTGACAAGAGCATTGCAGAGCCCAGTAATGTCGTGAGATCCTATGATCCTTTGAGCAAGGAGATTCATCTGAAATTAGTTTTCATACAAGAGAGAAGGTAAGGCACATGCAGAAATTTAGGAGTTCAAATTTTGAATTGATATCATAGATAGTACCTGACGCTGGGCTGTCCGCAGTTCTAATAGGGGTTTGGCCACTGGAGTAGGGGTAAAGTCTGTTACAGTTGGGCCTGTGTTTTCTGTGGCTGCTGATCTCTCTGATTTAACAGGCATCACTACCTTCTCCAAATACCTAGTTTGTACTCCTTGAGGATCTGCAATCACCCTCTTTCTTTTGAACATCTATTACGAAAGAACAACATTTGACTGGAAAAACATAGTATGACGACACATGGAATAGGTACAGAAAATGGATAGGTATGGCATATACTCATATATGATGCTTAAACTAAGCAGATGGTGTTACAAAGTAGAAGTAATGCAAGAGGTCAGATGCAAAATATGTGCGACCAATACAACCTTGCCAAGTTAGAGCATGCACCTTGATGGGTGAATAAGATAGACCATCCTCCACCATGCCAAGTTTGTTAGCTAGTGGATTGTTCCGCAATATTCCTCTCGTGCGCCCATTCTCATATTCATTTTGATAATGTTCAATACCTGACATGCATGAAAACATAAAACAAGTGAGATTATCTTTGTAATGGAGAAGTGATTCTAATCCAATACTTCCTCCCTGTAAATCCCTTTGTGCTATCTTTGCAATTCTTCTAAGAGGTGCCATCTGTTGTAAGTGAACAGTTGCACGATAAAGAGAAACACCGAAGGAGTACAGATCAAAATAACCTGATGAGGCTGCAGCGTCAGTAAAGCAGGGCCGGTGGAGTTGAATATGGCGTCCGTGGAGCGGGTCCGGTGCAGTGGACGAAGGCTTCGGCGGCGCGTTGTACAGTGCTTTCGGTGAGGCGGATCTGTTGCGCCGAACGAGGGCTTGTATGAAGGGCCAGCGAAGCGACGGACGAGGGAGTCAGTGAAGGGCCTACACTGTGGTGGACGAGGGCGCCGGTTAAGCAGATCCGGTGTGGTGGACCATGATGGCGGTCAAGGAGATCTAGAGCGGTGTACACGCCAGTCGCTGAAGCGGCTCCGGTGAAGTGGTGAGTTGGCAGTTGGGGGTTCCAAGGTGCGGAAGGTAGATCCGTCGGGGTGTGAGGTCCATCGCTGCAGCGGAGGACTAGATTCGGCGGCTTGCCGTGGTTGGGGGGTCGGGGAGGGGAACGGGAGGGGCTCGGGGGAAGAATGTTGGGGGCAAAGAGGGTAAAACAATGGAGTTACCCAAGCAGCCCGTTTCCATTCATGTGGCAGGGGTAAAGTAGGAATATCGTAGGGGTAAACTTTCGGGCGCGAGATATTTTGATGTGAGCGGGAAGTTTGAAAGCTTTTGGCGCCTGAAATTATATTCTACTCTTGTACGACCGACTATGATATTATGGCCAAGAATTTGTTTGTTTTGAACGCAAAAAAAGTGCAAGTTTTGAAAATCAGTGTCTCCAACTCGAAACTTAGATTGTCCATTCAATTCAAATATGGATCATTGAGCTACTACAAGCAAATACCATCATATGGTCCAATTCAAATGAAATTCCAAATGTGTTTATCTTAAATATGATGACAAAAGCAAAAATGTGTATGTGTATGAATAAAGTGGATGATTATAAAGTTTGAACATGCCCGTATGTGTATATCTCTAGGTTTGATATATGAATTTGAAATCACGAAATCCCGGCTTAAAAATGTACCTCCGTTTAAATGAATTACAAAAGCTAATGATGGAGTCGAATTCCAAAATTCCAATCTTAGGTTTGTAATTCTGGTACATCAAAGTATATCACGCATGTTCAAAAGTATCGTTATCTCATAGTCCAAACTGTGAAACAAATTGATCAACCTTGAGTGCACACACTATTGACCATGTATATCTCAGTTATGCTAAAGTCCCTCAAATATAGACACCTCACACTTTATCTGAAGCCAACCCCCCCCCCCTCGTCGCCCACCCCCCCCCCCCACACACACACAGAAGTCGTTCTCTCCCCCAAACACCAACACACGGGCACATTAACACCCCTCTCTCTTCTAATGTCCGGACCCCAATATAGGTCTCTATCACTTTGTCTCTTGGGCATGCACACATCTCTTCCCCCACTCTCTAGCTAGGTCTCTTGGCATCTCTCTTTCCCAAGCACACGCACTATGTAGAGTGTATCTTTCCCATGCACACAAAATGTCGCCCCCAAACGTCTATCTCCCTAGTTATGTGGTTCTTGCACACTCACCTCACACACCACCCCCACTGCAAAATAAGCACACTTTGTCTCCTTGTGCACCACTCTCCTCTTTCTATCTCTCCCACATGCGGACCCGCCGCAGCTCCTCCCTGTATACATATATGTCGTGACTCTTTCCATAGCTCCCTAATGTATCATCGTTCTCGATCTCGCACATTGTTCTGTACACCATCTATTCTAGATCTCTCATGAAGTCCCTATCACACACACGATGACTCGCTTCCCTTGCGTCTCCATACATAGGCCAATTTCAAACAACATCAACATTGTCTCCCTATTTATACGCCATTTATGGACACAAACGCCCCCTCTCTCGCCCCCTCTCTTCCCCTCTCTCTCTTTCTCTCTCTCTCTCTCTCTCTCTCTCTCTCTCTCTGTCGCTAGCTCTCTCTCTCGCTCGCTCTCACACCCCTCTCCCACACACAATCGATGTCTCTTCCTAATAGTCCGCTCCCCCCGCCCGCACCCATGCTATCTCGCTACTACACATGTCACACCATTCCCCTTCCCTTATACTAGGTTTAGATCATTAGTGGTCTCTCTACTCCACATACACGCACTCCCTCTCACACACAAACGCGTGCACAAACACACACAGACATGCACAAACACCCATTAATCTGGATCCTTATCTCTCCCCATGTCCGCATGTGTATCTCGCACACTCACTCTCTAATTATGTATATGTGTCTCTACGTTACACAACACAAAGCCCCATGTACATGTCTCTCTCTATCCTCCACACACATGGACACAAAGAATCTGTTATCATTGCCTCTGTCTCTAGACATATCACACACGCACACTGTCTCTCTCTCTCTCGCAAACACGGTCAACAAGGGTTTCCCCGTGAATAACTTACCGTCTATTCATCAACAGTCGTGGCAGTACGGCGAACACGAGACGTGAAAAAGAATACATGTGCTTAGACCACCTAGTATGATTACTACGACTAGAGCAAGCCAAAAAGCGCGCCGCCGTCACCCCCTCCTTATCGGCGACGGGAAAACCTTTGTTTTACACAGTCGAGAAGTCATTGTGCTAAGGCCTCACATGCTGAGGCGTTGAATAGAATGTAGATGCTAGTTTACGAAAACAAGTATCGATAATACGTTTGTATCTCCATACTTATATTTCTTTCTCTACTCTTATAAAAAGCAGAGTTGGTGATGATGGTGTGCCTGCCATCCTGCAATATAGGCCGTCCGGTCTATATCTAGCGGATAGGAAGGAAACTATGACAATTTACCCGCACTCCTCTCCACATTTGCAGATACGGCCTTCCCTCGTTCATCGTTTTCTCCCACAACACAAACTACTCATACAAATGCATCTTCATGTTCCATCCACTTAAACCTCTTTGAAAGAATCCTGCATTTTTCTATGCACAATCAAACACTCGTACAATCCTGTAGGATTCAAGACGACATTCCACTATAATCCCATGTTTTTCCTATTCCCGCGTTTTGGAAATCCTACGAATCAAAGAGGCCCCTTTTTTATAAAAACTAATTGATTTTGAATGAGATGATCTATAAGATTTAAACGAAGGTCTACATCAGGCATATATGACTCAGAGCTTACATGCTACAGTGTGGTATTTAATCATAATTTGGTTGCCAAATCTGATGCGTGCAATGCATACTTATATTTCTTCTCTTATAAAAAACCGAGTTGGTGATGATGGTACGCGTGCCATCTTGCAATATAGACCGTCCGATCTATATCTGACTGATGGAAATTAAACTAAAAGATACCCGCACCCCTCTCCACATTTGCAGACAAGGCCTTCCCTCGTTCATCCTTATCTCCAACAACCTCATTGTTGAGCAATTAAGAAAGGAAGCCTCTGGAACAAACTGGCCTGGTGGCCGCTGCCGGCGTCGTCAATCCCCATGCCTCCGCTCAGTCCGACCACCAATCACCACCACGCCCCACTCCTCTTCACCTTATCTCCTATTTCTCGAGATATCATTAGTTTTTACACATGGGATTACTCCTGCATGGGTCAATCACAACGAGTGTTTTTATAAAAAAATGCATCTTGATGTTCCGTGCAATGCACGGATCTTGCTAGTACTCCTACAGAAGACTAAGTTGGTGATGATGGTGTGTCTGCGATCCGTCGTTTGTGACCATTAGATCTACATCTAACGACTGTGAGGTAAGTTGTTGCCTTTTCTCACAAACATCTCACTTGTCTACCAATTTGCAGAAAAACCTATAATTAGTATCTTAAAACCAACCACATCCCTCCCTGACCTCACCAAAACAGCCAAAGGAATATAATGTAATTGAAACATAATATATCTCTAGTGATATATGTATATCAAAATTAGAGTGTTTTGTATCAAGTTTGTGAATAAGTATTATTCTAATTATGATTCGTTGCAACGCACATGAACATTGCTAGTATTTCCAACCATGCAAATTTTTTCCCTAGTATTCCATAGTTTTGAGTTTCCCATCAAGATATTAGTCACTCATGGTTGATATTTACTTTCAATCATGTACACATATGCACTATGTAGCTAGCCTTGCTTATTGGGTTCCGAAGCTTAACTTTCACTCCTACCTACCATATGTAGAGTATTTAACAAAAAACTACCACTTTCAACCAGCCATAGGAAGAATCTATTGTACAAAAAATAGCAAAAACATACCCAAAATTTCTTAATCCATGCCAAAAACAACTACCTACCGATTAGGTTAGTTTAAACCCATTTATGACAGGGTTGGCCCACACGTCCGTGCTGACGAGGCAGCTTAAACCAACACATTTTGTTTGACTGTTGACATGAGGGACCCACATGTGACCTTCTATCCTATTCCCCCTCAAATCATTATTTTTCCTGAACATTACTTCAAACAGTGCTGATGCGTGTTCGTCAGTGGCGCCAGTGATGAGCGAGTTGGCCGCCGCTCCGCCGGACGGGCTGGACACCACGCTGGCCTCCGCACGGGTTGGTAGGCTAGCCCGAGCGTGACTCACGAGCGAGCAAGCCGCCGCGCTGGCCTTTGCTCGAGCCAGATGGCTGGCCTTAGCACGGTGCACGCGAGCAAGCCATCGTGCCAATGTAGCTAGCAAACCTTGCAGACAAGCAGCTGGACGGAGCTATCTTGGCTAGCTAGCGGCCGCGAGTGCCGGACGGAGCTGGCATCCGGGCTGCCGCAAGATGGGCTCCGCACCGCCGGTGGTTTTGACCTCACCTTCTGCCGGCGGCGGTAGCTGCGTCCCATGGCCGAGGATGACTAGGTGGACGGGCCGGAGGTAGGAGGTCACTCAGGGATTTTTGGGCAGACTGACATGTAGGTCCCACAAGTCATAACGCTCGGCCGAATAGAAGGCGTTGACTTAATGGGCGACACGGGCCCTGTTTGGATACTCTAAGTCAGAGGTTAGATTCTAACCCTGAACTAACTCTAACCAAAGTGGTGTTTGGATGGCAGGGTTAGATTGACAACAAATGTATCCAAACAGGGCCAGGGGTTGAAACGTGCCTGTAACGGCACTTTGTAGAGTAGTCGTTTCTTGGTAGGGCTGGTTGGTAAGAGCATGTACAAAATTGTTGATAAGGTAGTCTTATCTTAAGTCTGCCACGTATGCAAGTGGTAGTAGTTTCTTGGCATTATTATTGGTTTCTTGCATTATTAGGGGTTTCTTGTAAGGACCAATGTACTACTAGCGACAAAAGGCGATTCTAGGTTGTGTTGTACTCCAACGAGTACTACTAGTGGTCGCGGGAGTGTATACCTCGTTTTGTGGGTTCGATCCCGGCCGAACGCACGACAACCTTTTTTTAAATAGTAACTTCGCTCTGAGCCAATATTTTACACGGGTAGTTTGAGTTTTGAAGTCAAACGGACGTGCGGCACCACAATCTAGGTGCACTGGATAGCCTAGCCACGTGAACGGATTTTCCTTCCCAGCATCTCGTGGCTCGCGTGCTCGCCCTAGCCGCACCTCGCTTGCAGCTTCCTCGTCAGCTAGTAGCATATTTAAACTAGCGCCTCCCAATTAAGCCCGAGGAGCCGGAAAAGCCTGGCGGGGCATTGGGAACTGTGCAATATGGCTCTGTACGTAAAGTGCTCTCCTACTACTCTGTAGTTTGCGGTGTTGCACGCATGGACTTCACTCCATTATCGGCTCTACTATAAAAGAAATTCCTCTTGACGTTTTTTTTGAAACGGAGGCAAAAGCTTTGCTTCATCTCATTCATAAAGAAGGAACTACTAACAAAGTTCGACGAGATCCATTACACCTCCACAAATGGAAGTGAAAAGCCTAGTCTCGCTGTATCAAATAACTCAAATGTTCTGCCCCCGCAGTAAACGTCACTGATAAACAGGCTGCTAGTGTGTGCGTGAGAGGAGCGGCTGAGTAGGCCAGCTACGTGAGAGGAACGGCTGAATAGAGCACCGAGAGTACCCACTAGGCCACTACGCAGGTGTACTTTCCCTGCATTGATAGTACAGCGATGGTTCTAGAGAACAGTAGTACCCTCCACTTCCAACTGTAGCTCCTTGGCCCTGAGATTCAAGAGTTCAAAACTGGTGCACTATACTAGAAGTACAGTACATAGGACTAGTAGTACCCTCGCACTACTAGTTGAGAAAGTAATACTAGTATTGCTACAGTACGAGTACGTTGTGACGCCCCCGATTCAATCATACACGCAAACGTGTACGATCAAGATCAGGGACTCACGGGAAGATATCACAACACAACTCTAAAAATAAAATAAGTCATACAAGCATCATATTACAAGCCAGGGCCTCGAGGGCTCGAATACAAGTGCTCGATCATAGACTAGCACAAACTGGGATACAGATCGAAAGAGGCGCGGGCCTCCTGCCTGGGATCCTCCTAAACTACTCCTGGTCGTCATCAGCGGCCTACACGTAGTAGTAGGCATCTCTGGTGTAGTAGGAGTCATCGTCGACGGTGGCGTCTGGCTCCTGGGCTCCAGCATCTGATTGCGACAACCAGGTAGAATGGAAAGGGGGAAAAGAGGGAGAAAAGCAACCATGAGTACTCATCCAAAGTACTCGCAAGCAAGGATCTACACTACATATGCATGGGTATCAGTGTAAAGGGGCAATATCGGTGGACTGAACTGCAGAATGCCAGAATAAGAGGGGGATAGCTAGTCCTGCTGAAGACTACGCTTCTGGAAGCCTCCATCTTGCAACATGTAGAAGAGAGTAGATGGTAAGTTCACCAAGTATCATCGCATAGCATAATCCTACCCGGCCATCCTCCCCTCGCCGCCTGTGCGAGAGCGATCACCGGGTCATATCTGGCACTTGGAAGGGTGTGTTTTATTAAGTATCCGGTTCTAGTTGTCATAAGGTCAAGGTACAACTCCGGGTCATCCTGTTACCGAAGATCACAGCTATTCGAATAGATAAACTTCCCTGCAGGGGTGCACCACATAACCCAACACGCTCGATCCCATTTGGCCAGACACACTTTCCTGGGTCATGCCCGGCCTCGGAAGATCAACACGTCGCAGCCCACCTACGCACAATAGAGAGGTCAGCACGCCGGTCTAATCCTAAGCGCGCAGGGGTCGGGGCCCATCGCCCATTGCACACCTGCACGTAACGTGGGCGGCCGGAAGCAGACCTAGCAACCTCCATTACAAAGGAAGTTACATTACGCGGTCCAATCTGGCGCGCGCTACTCAGTCGCTGACATCACGAAGGCTTCGGCTGATACCACGACGTCGAGTGCCCATATCTTTCCCACGTAGTTGGTTAGTGCGTATAGACCAAATGGCCAGACTCAGATCAAATACCAAGAACTCATTAAGCGTGTTATTTTGAAGTAACCGCGGACGCCGACCAGGGCCAAGCCCACCTCTCACCTAGGTAGTCTCAACCTGCCCTGTCGCTCCGCCACAAAGATCCACACAGAGGGCCGTCGGGACAAAGCTCCTTTCAGCCCCCAATCCGTGAATCACTCGCGGGTACTCTTCGAGCCGACCCGACTTTAGTCACCACATGTATCATGTATATAATATATAATATATACCCGTGATCACCTCCCTAGTGATCACGGCCTAATAGTATCAGTACAAAAAAAAGACACATCCGTGACATTTTGGGCCAAACGAAATTTTTTTCTGTCATACATATGACACTTCTATGATGATAATTGTGACAAAACCCGGTATCATCATAGATGTGGTGGGCTCCTACTTCTATGACAAAAAATCATGACAGAAAATGGGCTTTTCTTCCTGGGCGGGCCGGAGACGCAGCTGCATGACATTCTTTGGGCCGTCCATGACGGAAAAAACCATGGTAGAAGCGAGGGCGAGGAAAATTTCGGGGAGTTCCCGGTTACGGTGGGAGGTCGGGGGCCGAGCGATGCGCGTTTCTTCGTACACGTACGCGCGTGTGTGCAAGGCGTTGGCTCTAACTGAACCTGAGCGAGGCGTTGGGCTCTAACTGAACCTGAGTGATTGCACTGCAGGCTACGCGTTACTGAACCTGAGCGATCGATCGATGGCTGTTAACTGAACCCGATCGAGCGATTCCTTCGCTACTGCTGCTAACTGAAGCCGATCGATGCTGCCTCTGGGATGAATAGTGAGTGTTGCGGGGGGGTTTGGATGAACAATGAGCGGTGGCGTTGCCTCTGGATGAACAGGACCCCGTGGTGTGGTGGAGGGCTGGATGAACAGTAGACGGTGGAGGGGTACCCGTGGAGAGGTGGTTGAACAGGACCCCGTGGTGTGGAGGG